>NC_056727.1:372172096-372279596 GCF_019279795.1 Protopterus annectens | reverse complement strand
CTGCATCCTACATCAGGCATATGCTCCCAACTCCATTACACACTGTACTCAAGCAAAGCCTGACCACCATTGACATCCCATCTGCAAGGAAGATGGCCACTGTCATCCCTCTACAAAAAGCTGAAAGATGAATGGTGGATTATGCAATTTATTGGCTCTCACTGGGGGGAACATGACACATCAGGACCAAAAGTGCAATGCATGCTCATACTGTGCTGATAGATATCAGGGGTATGGTGTTGTCATATGTGGTGGCTAATGATAAACAATGTTGATGTTTAGGTTCTGTAAATAATGCTGACCAATGTATGAGGTCCTGTAATGTGTTTCCCTGTTTATGTCTTCCAGGTGGCATGCCACATATCCATCAGCCCCAGTACTCTTCAGCTGAAAATGAGGCTACTATTAACCTTATCATCCAGCACCATGGGGTGATGTTTGGCCATAGCCAACAGGATCTGCAGGAGTGGACTGTCCTGTGGGACGAGCTTGTCCACAGGGTGAACAACATTGGCCACCATGGCCGCACATACGATCAGGTCAGGCATCGTGCATCTGACCTGATATGTCGTGCCCGGCAAAGGGCTGCTGCCATGACCAGGAGCCATAATGCTATAGGTGGGGGTCCTGCAACACAGGCCCCACTTACAGCAACAGAGGAGTTCCTTGCCAACCTTGGGGTAGCCCCCACACACCAGCCAGCACAAGAAACACAAGTCATGGAGGTGGGTGGCACCAAGGCAACAGGTGAGGAGCGTCCAGGTAAGGCCACAGTGCACATCAATTGAATCATGTATCAGTCATACTGGCTTCTGTAGAGTATCTAGATTCATATGTCAGGTCAAACTGTATTTGTGGGTGGTGTTTGGTAATGGACACAGTGCACATCTATGGTGAAGGACAGCAAATTGTGTAGTATCAGAGCTTGTACTGTAGATGTGCAGAAGAGTAGCACTCACCTTGTACCAATGCCAAATGTGAGTCTGCTGAAAATACCTCTCCCCCATAACTACACAGGTACCTCTGGTCTGGATGTGGGACAACAGCCTGAAGCCGGTGAGTATGGGATTGTTCTGTTGTGGCTTACCAGTACCCCAGCCATGTTATGATCATGCATTTTACCATGCACACAACTGTTACTCTCAGCCATATTGTGATATCTGCATGTTCACTTGTGGTGGGGTTAACTGTATTGCATCACAGTGGTCATCACAGAGGCCTTTTTGCAGGAGATGTAACATATCTGTAGCATACCTCACAACCTGTCATTGCAAGAAATCCGGGCAAAGACTGGCAAAATGGGGGGACAAAGGCCCAAAACTAGGGACATATTTTATAAATTAGTGTTATACAGTGCATATAAATGGTGTACACACACCTGTTAAAATGCCAGGTATTTGTGATATTCAAAAATGAGACCACAATAAAACATTTCCGAACTCTTCCAACCTTTCATGTGACCTTTAACCTGTGCAATTCAGTTGTAAAAGAAACAAATCTGTTAGGGGAACAATTATGACAAATGAAAAATGTACAAGAAGCTAGATGCATAAGTGTGCACAGGCTAAAGCTAATACTGTGTTGAAGCAGCTTTTGATATAATTACAGCATTGCGTCTTCTTAGGTATACACCTGCCATCAATTACAGAGACTCTGATTAACAGCAAATAATGGTCAACTGTCCTACCAGGATTTTCCTGATATTTACTCAGTTGCCTGCTACAGCAACAGCCATGATTTGCATAGAGCTTAAGAAGCAGCAAAGGGATCTCATTTTTTGAGAGGTATCAGCCCAGAGAAGGGTATAAAAACATTTCCACAGCATTGCGTATACCATGTAAGACAGTGCAGACAGTCATCAAAAGGTGGTAAAAATATGGGCCAACAGTGACATTGCAAAGAAGTGGACATCCCTCCAAATGTGTTGAAGAGGCAAGACCCAAACTGGTCAGGGAGGCTGCCAGGAGACCTACAGCAACACTAAAGGAGTTGCAGGAATCTCTAGCAAATACTGGTTGTCTACTACATGTGACAACAATCTCCCTTATTCTCTACATGTCTGGCCTATGGGGTAGGGTTGGAAGATGGAAGCCTTTTCTCACACAGAACAACATCCAGGTCTGGCAAAATTCTCAAGAACAATACATCACATCTCCCAAAAGCATGTGGGAAAATGTGTTATGGTGTAATGAGACCTAGGTTGCGCTTTTTGTCCACAATTCCAAAAGGTTTGTTTGGCACAATAACAACACTTTGCATCACCAAAAGAATGCCATCCCCATGGTGAAGCATGGTGATGGCAGTGTCCTCCTTTGGGGTTGCTGTTCATAAGCTGGAAGTGGGCCTTTAGCCAAGATGGAGAGGATTATGAACAGTTCCAAATACCAGTCCCTTTTGGCCCAAAATCTTCATGTGTTTGCTAGAAAGCTGTAGATGAAGAGTAATTACACCTTTGAACATGACAATGACCCAAACCATACATCCAAATCAGAAAAAGAATGGCTTTACCAGAAGACTATCAACATTTTGGAATGGCCCAGCCACAGTCCACACCTACATCCAATAGGAAATATGTGGGGTGCCCTGAAAAGAGCTGTGCACAAGAGATGCCCTCACAATTTGACAGAGTTGGAGGGATTCTGCACAGGAGAGTGTGCAAATATTGCTAAGTCAAGATGTGCCATGCTGATAGACACCTTCCCAAGAGGACTTACTGCTGTAATTAAATCAAAATGTGTTTTAATAAAATATTAGTTTAGGGGTGTGCACACTCATGCAACTAGCCTATTGTACGTATTTCATTTTCTATGTTACCCCTAATTGATGTATTTGTTCTTCAATTGGATTGCAATAAGTCACAGTAAAAGTAGGTCACAGTAAATGTGGGAAATGTTATGACATGATTTATGTGGTCTCATGTTATATATCAGAAAAACCTGGCATATTAACAGGGGTGTGTACACTTATTATATCCACTGTAAGCTTAGAAGGTTGTTAGAGTAACCAGTTTTGTTTTAACATACATTCACTGCAGGTTTTGAAGTGTAAAACTCAATTTATTTCATTAATTAGTGAAGCCAATCCTCAGATCATCCCAGTAATGCGTCAGACAAACACAGGATTTCTGAGGAACAGACCAAAAATATGAACCACACATCTAGACATTCAGCAAAACTCTGCACAGTTGAGAGGCATGTTCTGTAGGAGTTGCCACTGTACTATACAGGTGAACAGCTGCAGGTGAACGGCAATAATGTGTACATGGCTACAGTGTGTGCTAGGTGAAGGCCCATCACCTACTAACACTGCTCACGTATGACAGAGGTGTATATTAGTAGCAACGTTAAGTGGAAAGGGCTGCACTGCATGGTGTTGAGAGCCTGTCCAGAGTCTTTATGTTGTGGTCTGACTGTGTCGTGAATGTCACCAGTTGGCTACTGTGAGGTCTATGTAATGCCTTTCTGCTACCTCACCTGTATGTGTCTGTGTGTTTTCATAGGTTCATAGGTTAGTACTAAGCTAACTGCCCTTGTGGGCCATTTTAAGCCTAGCCAATTATCCCTTGTGAGACTCAAACCCTCCATCTTGTGTTTGTAAGGCAGACACCTTAACCATTAGGCCACCCTCCCTCTAATGTGTGTCTGTGTGTGTGTGTGTGTGTGTATGTGTGTGTGCATGTGTGTGTGCATGTGTGTATGTGTGTGTGTGTGTGTGTGTGTGTGTGTGTGTGTGTGTGTGTGTGTGTGTGTGTGTGTGTGTGTGTGTGTGTGTGTGTGTGTATGTATACCGGCAAGCCTTATAGTGCAGGTATTCATTTACATATGTAGTCTTCCCCTCACAGGTGGATATGGTGGTCTTGGTCCCTCCTGCTCAGAATCTGATGTCAGGGTCTCTGCAGACTCTGACAATAATGGTGGTCATAGTGGGGCACAGGTGGGTTTGTCAAGGGCTGAATCTGTGGCATCAATTGGCATCCCAAAATCATCCACAATGTCCCCACAAATAGTCACAATGCCCACAAATACCCCATCCCCAGCAGCCACAGATAATGGACAGCTGGCAGGTGGTGGCATAGAACAGGCTAGTGTGTTGACTATGGCAAGTGTGAGTGTAGCCACTAGCCATAGCCAGAGCGCAGGTGAAATCCCACACAGGCGGATGGACAGGGGTGCTCAAAGGAGGACTGCTGCCCAACAAGCCACTGTTGCAAGTGCCACCGCAGGTGTCACCAGACGCATGTTTTGGGCTGTCATGGATGCACAGGCATGTAGTGAATGCAACACCAGACAAATACTCAGGGTCTTGAATGCAACTCTTCTTGGCTTACTTGGTGACAAACATGACCTTGTTGAGGCCACATGTCAAAATACTGAGGTCATGAATAGATGGTGGGTTGAAACCTTGGCAATCCTCAACCACAGCATGTCTGCACTAGAGTGTGTGGTGGGAGACGGTCATCATCCACGTGGATTTAGGTCAGCACCAGTATCAGCTGCGAGTCTACAGGGCCTTGCGCCTTCACACTCCTGTAGTTGCTGCACCACAAGCACTACTGAAATGATGGTGCTGTCCACACCACAACGGTGCAGGTCATGGGCACATGGTCCTGCGTAGTCCCTCAAGGACATGGATTCAGCAGACAGCAGTCACCATTGGGAAGCAGTACTCCATCTGGCCTTGGGCCTGTTGGTACCAGTGAGACCCCTGGCAGGACTAGTTCCTATGTCCATGGCCGGTGATGGTAAACTGAACACCCTGCACTGTATAGTCCACAGTTGTCCAACATACCAGTGTATGGCAGCCACATGGCGTGACTGTGTGCATATATATATATATACACACACTTACAATCACAGCCAGGTCACCTCCAGACACACACACACACACACACACACACACACACACACACACACACACACACACACACACACACACACACACACACACACACACACACACACACACACACACACACACACACACACACACACACACACATGGGATCACAGTTGCCAGTGTTTGGAACCCGTACCCATCTAGTTAGTGGTATTCCAGAGTTATGTGGTTATCGTAGGTGGCACTGAACTAATAGTGTGATGACTGTTCCAAGATACCTGTAAAGTGAATAATATCACATGCCCTTGTGAGGTATGGCAATGGAGTGTACACTGGGTGTGGAATGACTCATTTGACTCTCACCTACGAGTCTACACACTCAAAAACACTGCTATACACACCAATGAGCACACAATTGCCAGTACTGACATTAACTACCATGACTATCATGTCATTCATCCCATACTGTTACATAACTGTTGCACATGGCATGGGGTTTATAGGGCTGAAGAGTGTCCACAAATAACTGTATGATGGATGTGAACATCGGCCTTTGTAAAGTGGACCTTGGGACGTGTGCTGGGAGTACCATGGCTTAAAATTGTAAACTACGGCCACCCAATGGATGTACTTCTCACTCAAACACACACACAAAGGACACTGTTCTTACACACACACACACACACACACACACACACACACACACACACACACACACACACACACACACACACACACACATTTGCCAGAACTTGGATTAGAACCCCTACCTATTGAGTTACTGCTAATACAGTGATATACATTTATCCCATGCGCCACAAAGCTTATAGGCTGAAGAGAGTACTAAGATAATTCCAAGATGAACAACATCACCAGGCCTTGTAATGTATGCCAGTGGGTGATTTACTGGGTGAGAATTGATGCAAAATACTCAAACCAACAGTTATACACACTTACACACAAATACACTCATACACACATTTGCCAGGACTAAAATTGGCAGGCCTGCCAATCTTGCTAGTCAGTCCATATTGTGACATAGTTCCTGCATGCAGCACAGGGCTTATTGGGCTGATGAGGGTCAGCAGGCCTTGTAAAGTGGACCTTGAGACGTGTACTGGGAGTGCCATGGCCTGAAAATGTAAAACCCACCCCCCGATGGATATAGTTCTTACTCAGACACATACACAGGATATGGTTCACACACACACACACACACACACACACACACACACACACACACACACACACACACACACACACATACACACACACACAAACACACACACACACACACATGCACACACGCACACATGCACACACACACATACACACACACACACACTTGCCAAAACTGAGATTAGAATCCCTACTTATCTATTATTGCTAATACAGTGCTATGCATTTATTACATGCACCACAGAGCTTATAGTGCGAAGAGTGTCCCACAGTTCTTCTAAGATGAACATCAACAGCCCTTATAACTATGGCAATAGGCAGTGTACTAGGAGAGTGAGGCCACAAAATTCTGTACCCTAAAAATAAACACACTTACAAACACATTCAGATTAGAGCCCCTACCTATGTAGTCATTGGTAATATGGTGTTATGTAGTTAACGCATGCACCACAGAAGTTATAGGGTGAAGAGTGTCCCATGGTACCTATGTAGTGAATAACATCACTAGCCCTTGTAAGGTATGGCGATGGTAGATGTACTGGGGAGAATGGCCTCAAACTACTTCCACCCACATGTTTCCACACTCACAAACAAGTTTATACACACAAATGCACACACACACATTTGCCAGTACTGAGATCCATAGTTTCCTAGCTTCATAGATGTGTACTAAGCAAATGGGCCATGGAGCCATTACAAGCCTAGCCCATGGGAATAGCCTGGCATTGTGCCACCTGACAACAGTCCCCAGTGTGTCTAGCGAGTATATCCACTGTAGTGATTCCCGGGGTGGATTTTCTATTCCCCATCCACTCATCCTTATTTCTCTTGAAGAGGGCCAGTGAGGTGCTCTGCTTGACATATATGTAAAGTCTATTCCATAGTGTGAGCAGTTGTTGGGTTGTACACCTGTCCCTCCAGCATGTTCTGTTGATTGTGGAAATGGGGTTGAGGTCTTTGGGGCATGTGTTGTGGACAGACTGGTTTATTCAGATGTAGCATTCCTGACAGAGCTGGGTCAGGCATGGCTGAGTAAGTCAGTCAGAGATCACCTCTAAGTAGCCAATATGAGGCATAAATAGTTGGAGTTATTGGAGTCTGTCCATATAGGGTAAGTGTGTAAGGCCTAGGATCCTCTTTGAGAAGTATTTTTGCAGCCTCTCCAGTTGTTGCAAGTGTCCAGTGAGGTACATGCCAAATGGGCCATTTGCTCATTGATTGGCCTAATGAGGGGAAGAGTACAGGGAGACAATGACCTCTTAATTCCTGGATTCAACAGCCTTAGTAATGAGATGTGCCACATAAAATGACTTTCTGAACACAGTGACACTGTGGTGGTCAACAGGGAGCTCACTGTCAACCTGTGTTCCCAGTTTTCTTATAACAACATCAGTGTTCAGTAGACTACCATCAATGTAGTAATTCATGGGAACCATGTTGTTCCCAAAGGGGATGGTATCACATGTTCTGGTATTCAGCTAAAGTCCAGGGTTCTGACACCAGTCATAGGTCTCAGTGAGGCCTTTGTGCAGGATGTCAACGTCACGTGGGGAGATAATAATAGCACCCACCTTGCAGTCATCTGCGAACATTGTCAGCCAGATTCCCTTCGTGTTGGGCTGGACTTCTGAGGTATAGATCCCGAACATGAGGGGACTCAGGACCAAACCCTGTGGGACTCCACTCATAATTGGTCGGCAGTCTGACATAGAGTCTGCTGCTTTCTCACTGTGGGTTCTATCTGTGAGCCAGTTTGCAAGCCACCTAGTGATATAGAGGTTGATGCCTAGATGAGTGTGATTGCCTATGATTCATGAGTAGGAAATGGTATCCAAGGATTAGAAGGGCTGCCTATCTTGTTATTTATTCCATACTGTTACATAATTATTGCAAGTGGCACAGAGCTTATAGGTGCTGCAGAGTATCTACAGCTACCTCTACAGTGGATGACAACAGTGGGCCTTGAAAAGTGGACATTGGGATGTGTACTGGATGGACGACAGCAAAAAATTGCAAAACCCACCCCCAATGGATATGGTTCTCACATATGCACACACACACACATATACACACACACTCACACACACACACACACACACACACACACACACACACACACACACACACACTCACACACATTTGCTAGGACTGAGATTAAAACCCCTACCTATCGAGTTACTGCTACTACAGTATTATGTATTTATCGCATGCACCATAGAGCTTATAGGGTGAAGTTTGTCCCAAGGTACTTCAATGGTGAGGAACATCACTGGCCCTTGTAAAGTATGGCAATGGTTGATGTACTGGATGAAAGAGTCCACAAAATACTTTAAACTACACATATACACACACACTTGTCATAAATGAAATTAGAACCCTTGCCTAACTAGTTATTTGCACTATAATATTACGCAATTATCACACACACCACAAAGCTTATAGGGTTGAGGGCTGCCAAAAGGTACATCTAAGGTGACTGACATCAGCAGGACAGCTAAAGTAGGTCAATGGCAAGTGTACTGGGTGTGAATGGTCTCAAAATCATTAACCTACAAACACACAAACTTTTACATTTGCCAGTTCTGAGATTAAAACCCCTACTTACCTAGTTATTTGTACTAGATATTACGCAGTTATCGCACATGCCACATAACTTATATGGCTGAGTGCTGCCCAGAGGTACTTCTAAGGTGACTGAACATTTGCCAGGATTAAGATTAGACCCCCTACCTAACTAGTTATTTGTACTATAGTGTTACGCAGTTATTACACGTGCCACAAAGTTTATATGGCTTAAGGTTGTTCAAAGGTACTTCTAAGGTAACTAACATCAGCAGGACTGCTAAAGTAGGGCAATGGCAAATTTATTGGGAGTGAATGGGCTCATAATATTTACCATACAAACGCACACACTTTTACATTTGCCAGAACTGAGATAAGCACTCCTACATAACTAGTTATTTGTACTATAGTGTTATGCAGTTATCGCATATGTCATAGAGCTTATACGGCTGAGGGCTGCCCAGAGGTACTTCTAAGGTGACTGACATCAGCAGAACTGCTAAAGTAGGGCAATGGCAAATACACTGGGTGTGAATGGGCTCAAAATCTTTAACCTACAAATACACACACTTTTACATTTGCCACAACTGTGATTAGAACCCCTACCTAAATAGTTATTTGTAATATAACGTTACACAGTTAACGCACATGCTACAGAGCTTATATGGGTAAAGGCTGGTCAAAGGTACTTTTAAAGTGACTGACATCAGTAGGACTGCTAAAGTCAGACAATGGGAAGTGTACTGAGTGTGAATGGGCTCAAAACCTTTAACCTACAGACACACATACACATGCACACATTTATATTTGCCATGACTGAGATTAGAACCCCTACCTAAATAGCAATTTGTACTATAGTGTTACACAGTTATTGCACACACCACAGAGGTTATAGGGCAGAGGCCAGTCCAACAGTACTTCTACAATGAATTACATCAGCAGATCTTGTGAAGTAGGACAATGCGAGGTGTACTGAGTGGGAATGGACTAAAAGATTAATTCCTACACACACCTCCCCCTCACACACCCACACACACACACACACACACACACACACAGACACACACACAAACCACTGTTACATATGCCGGAACTGTGATTAGAACCCCTATCTAGTCATTTGTATGATAGTGTTGCACAGTTATTACATGCACTATAGAGATTACAGGACTGAAGCCAGTCCAAAGGTACTTCTAAGGTGAATGACACTGGCAGATGTTGTAAAGTAGGGTAATGGGAAGTGTACTGGGTGGGTAAAGCATCATAATACTTAGAACTACACACACACACACACGCACACACACGCACACACACGCACACACACACACACACACACACACACACACACACACACACACACACACACACACACACACAAAGGTAGGTGATGTGATATTGCAACCCCCACCTCAGTACCATCAAACAATGAATCTGATCTTCATGTTGGCACATGCCATTGTTTACAACTGGTATGCAATTGGCTGCAGCTTATATGGGTAAAGGCTGGTCAAAGGTACTTTTAAAGTGACTGACATCAGTAGGACTGCTAAAGTCAGACAATGGGAAGTGTACTGAGTGTGAATGGGCTCAAAACCTTTAACCTACAGACACACATACACATGCACACATTTATATTTGCCATGACTGAGATTAGAACCCCTACCTAAATAGCAATTTGTACTATAGTGTTACACAGTTATTGCACACACCACAGAGGTTATAGGGTAGAGGCCAGTCCAACAGTACTTCTACAATGAATGACATCAGCAGATCTTGTGAAGTAGGGCAATGCGAGGTGTACTGATTGGGAATGGACTAAAAGATTAATTCCTACACACACCTCCCCCTCACACACACACACACACACACACACACACACACACACACACACACACACACACACACACACACACACACAGACACGCACACAAACCACTGTTACATATGCCGGAACTGTGATTAGAACCCCTATCTAGTCATTTGTATGATAGTGTTGCACAGTTATTACATGCACTATAGAGATTACAGGACTGAAGCCAGTCCAAAGGTACTTCTAAGGTGAATGACACTGGCAGATGTTGTAAAGTAGGGTAATGGGAAGTGTACTGGGTGGGTAAAGCATCATAATACTTAGAACTACACACACACACACACACACACACACACACACACACAAAGGTAGGTGATGTGATATTGCAACCCCCACCTCAGTACCATCAGACAATGAATCTAATATTCATGTTGGCACATGCCTTTGTTTACAACTGGTATGCAATTGTCTGCAGCAGGACATCACTCTATGCCATTCAGGGTATCCTTGTGCATGACTCACTGTCTGTGTGTGTCTCCCTGTGTGTCTCACTCTATCATTGTCTGTCCCTCTCTTCCCCATGTCTATGTGTGTGTATGCTTGATATATTGTAATATGTTGCCCATATATATGTGCATGTATCACACACAACAGATGCAGATATACCACACATGTGCCAACTACAGCTGGCTATGGGTGATCCTGTCTGATGGGTGTGTGTGGAAACAGTTAGGTTTACATAGCTGTGTGTATGCAATGACATTTGTACAATACATAGATATATAGTCTGATGTGGTTTCAGACATGGGCTTCACTTCTCTAAGTTTTGGAGCATGCTCAGTATGACCTCCTATAGTTCATAGATTCATAGGTAGGTTCATAGGTAGGTACTAGGCTATCGGCCCAAGGGCCTATGTAAGCCTAGCCAACAAGGTTCCCTGGCTTACGCCACCCAGAAAAGTTATTTTCCTGTGCCACTGTCGAGCATAGACACAGAAGTGTTCCCTGGGGTGTATTTCCTATTTTCCATCCACTCAAGATTTTTCTTGAAGAGTGCTAATGAAGAACTTTGCTTGACATAGATGGGTAGCCTGTTCCAGAGTATGGGAAGTCTCTGGGACAGGAATCTATCCCTCATGCATGCCCTGTTTATTGTGGTGACAATGTTTAGGTCCCCTAGAGCATGTAGCTCAGAGGGATTGGGATTTCTTTAGGTGTAGCATGTCCAACAGCTCTGGGTTTGACATAGTTTTATATGTTAGGCACAGATCACCTTGGAGTAGGTGATATGCTACGGAGTAAAGCTGGAGTTTTTTGAGATGGTCAGTGTAGGGCATTTGTTTGAGGCCAGTAATCCTCTTTGTGAGGTACTTCTGTGGCCTTTCCAGCTGCTGCAGATGTCTTGTGAGGTGCATTCCAAAAAGGGCATTGTACTCTATAATGGGTCTAATGAGTGTTGAGTAAAGGGGAACAATGACCTCTTTTTTCCTGGATGAGAACCCTTTTATGATGAGGTGTGCCACTTAGAAGGACTTCCTGACTACTGTGGTGATGTGGGGAGAGACTACTGTCCACCTGGGTCCCAAGGTCTCTTATCACACATTCGGTGTTAAGTAGATTGCTGACTATGTGGTAGTTCATGGGTACAGAGTTTTTACCAAAGGGTATGACACTGCACTTTTTGGCATTGAGCTTGAGGCCATGGCTCTGACACCAGGCATCTGTCTCAGCGAGGCCCTTCTGTAGGATGTCCACATCATTTGGGGACTTGACTATGGCTCCTAGTTTGCAGTCATCTGCGAACTTTGTTAGCCAGAGGCCTTCTGTGTTAGCCTGTTCTTCAGAGAAGTAGATACCAAACAGGAGAGGCCCCATATCTGAACCCTGTAGTACTCCAATTGTCACTGGTTTGAGGTCAGATTTGGAGTCTGCAACTTTTACAGTGTGGGTTCTGTCAGTGAGCCAGTTGGCAACCCACCTTGTGATGTAGGGATTTATACAAAGTTTAGTGAGTTTAGCTATAATTCCAGAATGGGGGATGGTGTCAAAAGCCTTGGCAAAGTCAAGATAGGCTGTGTGAACCACCTTACCCTCATCTACGGCTTTGGTGACTGCCTCAAAGAAGTCGGTCAGGTTCAAGAGGCATGATCTGCCTTTCACAAAGCCGAACTGGGTGGGATCCAGAGTTTGGAGTTTACCGTAGTCTTTCTTTATGAATTCCATGATGATACATTCAATGGCCTTGCAGACCAGGTTTGTCAGGCTAATATGGCGATAGTTACCGGGATCAGTTGTGGCTCCCCCTTTGTGGAGTGGGATAACTGTTGCTGTGTGCCATTCAGTGGGTATAAAGCCTGATGCAAGGCTATTATTGAATATGGTGCTTAGGTGGGGAGCCAGTTTGTTCTGAATTCATGTTAAACGCAGCCTGGGATGTTGTCCGGTCCCATGGATGCTGTGTTTTTGGCTTTAGAGAGTGCAGCTTTTACCTGCGTAGTTGTGATTACAGGGACTCTGCATTCTTCCTGTTTAGATATGGGCCCTTTAGGGGGTGTGGGGGGGTAAAGTTAGCACTGAACCTATCTACCAATATCAGTTGGTTCTGTAATTTTTGTGCTGTTGTGCTGTAACTTGTGGTTGTTCTTAGAATTAGTGTCGATTTTGTTTTCATAGCTATCTTTGGAGGATCTTATAAGGCATCTCAGCTTCTTACTGTGGCTGACCAGGGGCTCCTCAACTCATGGAATTTTACTCTCTTTTGAAACAGTTTCTTCCTTCTGTTGTACAGTTTGTTTATGGCAGGGGACCACTAGATTGACTTCCTTTTTTTGGAGGATAGAGTATTGGTTCTGTTTGGGATAGCATGATCTATGCACTTGTGTAAGTGCTTATAGAGTGCATTTGTGTAGGATTTAGAAGTTGTAACTGTATTGTCCATCTGCATGGGTGTCATGAATTTGAACATGTGAACAGTTCAAGGGTCAGTGCTGACTTCTTGGATATTAAAGTAATAATGGAAACTACTACAGGGAAGATATATACTAGATTACATAGAAAGGATTGCTATCAAAATAGCTATGTCCACCACACGAGCATGCATCCACTCCACATTTTTAAAAATGATGTTAAAAAAACAGGCTGCACGAATGTCAAGACTACATGCAAGGGACCAGGACTTTGAGACTAGTTTGATGATTCTGAGAGATGAGTTTGTAGCCAGAGGCTACCATGAGAAAGAGATAGATGAGGCTTGCTTGTTAGACAAGACTAAAAGAGATAATATAGAGAAACCCTACTTTTCCAGTCTGATTAGAGGTGATCTGTCCTCCAAGAAAAGGACGAATGATATACAAACCCTAAATTGCAGCATGATACACTTGACGGATACAAACTTGGTTAAGGATATACTATACAGGAATTGGCACATTTTAGGGACTGATGACCAAGTCAGGAAAATAGTGGGTGATAAGCCTAAGTTTATATATAAGAATAAGAGGTCACTCAGACAAATGCTTTGCTACAAAGAAAGGATGGACCATATCCCTTTGGTCAATCATGGAACAATGAGGTGCAATAATTGTGCATTTTGTCAATACATTGAGACAAACAAATTGTTTGTCCATCCTGTAACACGGAGATTATATAAGTTTAGGGTGACCGGGAATTGTCAAAGTAAGGATATGATATATTTGGCCCAGTGTGTGTGCTGTGAGGCATTTTATGTTGGGAAGACCAACAGATGCTTGAGAGAGCGGATTTGTGACCATCTTTATTGTTTTAGGAGAGGACAGGAGCACAGTGCAATAGCTAAACACATGATTCAAAATGGGGAGAATCATTATTTTAGTTTTTCCGTTATAGATACCTTAATAAACAGCATGAGAGGTGGGGATTTATGTAATAAAACGGAACAGAAAGAGCTCAGATGGATTTTGATGTTAGCCGCACATAAACCACCAGGGCTAAATGATTATATATCACTGAAACCAGTCTTAAAGCATTTGCACTTTTCTTGATTTGATTGGATGATTTTATATGACATGTATTTTAAAATGAGTGTGAGTTTTTAAGAATTCAGTTTGGTCTGAGGAAGCAACCAGAATAGGTTGTGAAAGTGCTTACCCTTGTAATAAAGTTTCTGTGGAATCTCACTTGGATTTTATTTGGATTTCTACTTGTATTTGAGCTCCTTTGTGGTGGTTCAGTGTTTGGAACATATTCCTGTTTTTGATATTTCATGATAGATTGAAAAGCAGTCTCTCAGAACACATGTTCCAGCAATGAAATGCAGGCTGTTATGCAAGTGATCCTTGAGTTAGATAACACACAAGCTGTAAAAAACAGTTATACCAACTGAAGACACAGCAGAAAATAGGAGGAGGTGAGGAGAACACTTTCCGCAGCGATTTGAAAAACTATAAGCAACAATGAACAGTACAAACTCTAAAACCAAAAAAATATAATTAGCTCTATATATTTCCAGATAGAGTGAAAAGAAGTCTCTCAGAACACAAGTTCCAGCAATGAAATGTAGGCTGTTACTAAGTGTGGAAATCCATTCCAGGGATAGTTGTACTCCATTCTGGGGTGTTGTGTGCTACTGTCATACCTTGCAACCTGTTTGTGCAAGATATCTGGAGATAGGTTGCCAATATGGGGAAACAATGGGCCAATCATAGGTGGGTACTGTAACTATTGCTCTTATTAATGTATGAATTGCTTGAGTGACAGGGTTTGTTTTAGAAGACATTTTCTGACATAGGTTCATAGGTAGGTACTAGGCTATCTGCCCGAGGGCATTTATAAGCCTATACAGAGGGTGTCAGCTTTTGCCACCCCATTGATTAATTAACTGATCCTCTGTCAAGCAGAGCTAATGAAGTGATTCCAGGGGTGTATTTTCTGTTACCCATCCACTCGTCAAGGTTTCTCTTGAAGAGCGTTAGTAAGGGGCTCTGCCTAATGTAGTTTGGAATTTTGTTCCAAAGCACGAGGAGTCTCTGTGACAGGAATCTATCCCTCCAGCATGTTCTATTTATTGTTGTGGCAACCCATCTCTTGATGTAGGGGTTTATGTTCAGGCTGGTGAGCTTTTCTGTAATACCCTAGTGGTGAATCGTGTTGAAAGCCTTGGTGAGGTCAAGGTAGGCTGTGTGAACCACCTTTCCCCCATCTATGGCCTTAGTGACTGTCTCAAAGAAGTTAACCAGGTTTAGAAGTCATGATCTGCCCTTAACAAAGCTGAACTGGGTTGAGTCAAGTGTTTGAAGGTTCTCAATGTCTTTGTTAATGAGTTCCATGATGACACGTTCCATAGCCTTGCAGACCAGGCAAGTCAGGCTTATGGGGCGATAGTTACCAGGGTCAGTTGTGGCCCCTCCTTTGTGGAGAGGAATAACCATTGCTGTGCACCATTCTATGGGCACGCAGCCTGTGGAGAGGCTGAGGTTGAACAGTGTGCTTAGGTGGGGGTTAGTTCATTCTGTAGTTCATGCAAGACGAAGCCTGGGACACCATCTGGCCCCACTGAAGCTGTGTTTTTGGCTTTTGAAAGAACTGTTTTCATCTGTGCATCTGTGATTTCCGGGATACTACACTTTTCCGGTATTGTTGTGGGCCCTTTTGGGGGTGAGAGGGGGGTGAAGTTTTCACTGAATCTATCTGCCAGGATATTGGCAATATCAGTAGGTTCAGTATATTTTGTGCTATTTTGCAGAAGTTCAGTGCATATCTGCGAGTTGCCACTTAGATTCTTAACATAGCTAAAGAAGGCTTTGTGGTTATCTTTTGAATCCTTGGCTATTTTTTTTTCGAAGTTAGCCTTGGATGATTTTATGAGAGACCTTAGTTTCTTAGTGATACTGATCATGGATGTCTTTCCTTCTTGGGATTTGCTTTTTTTCTGAGCTAGTCTCCTCCTTCTATTGTATAGCCTGCTTATAGCAGGGGTCCACCAAACAGGTTTCTTTCTCTTAGAGGAGTGAGTCTTGTTTTTTCTAGGGATGGCATGATCCATGCTTCCTTGTAGGTGCTTCTAGAATGCATTTGTAAAGGTTTCTGCATCTTGTGTAGCATTATCCTTTAGCGTGGGGGCTGTGAAATTTGCCACCTCTGTCTTAAGTAAGGTGAAGTTTGCTTTAGAAAAGTTTTTTACTGTGGTTTCCTTAGTTAGTTGGGGGTGGTGGTGGGGTGTGGACATCCAGAGTGATTAGTTTATGGTCTGTTCTAACCAGTGACGGGTTGACCTCCGGTGTGGAACACTTGTCGCCAATGTTGGTGATGACCAAGTCCAATCTGTTTTTACCTCTGGTAGGGGAGTTTACCAGCTGATCCAGTACATTTGAGTTGATGAATTCCAGGAAGGGCTGGGCCAGTGAGTTTGTACTCGAGTAGTTTTCCCAGTTAATGGTAGGGTAATTGAAATTGCCCAATATCAGGGTGTTCGATAGGACCTTCATATTTTTCAGTGTCTCCAGAAAGGTGGAGTGGTTGTCCTGGGTCATGGATGGTGATCTGTAGCAGGCCACAATTTGCATTGCAGATTTGCCCGATGGTTGCTGCACATGGATGATCTCAGAGGTATCATGCTGCACCACTAACCTGGAGATGTAGGTATCCTTGATGAATATGAATACACCCCCCTCCTTTTGTGTTTCTGTCCGTGTTCTGTGGCCGAAACGTGTGGTATGAGTTGTAGTCCAGCAGTGCTGGGGTGCTTTCTGGGGCCTTGAACCAGGTTTCAGTTACTGCACAGATGTCGACGTTCTCCATACTGAGGAGTGCTTTGAGCGCATGCATTTTGAGATTTAAACTCCTGGCGTTGAGTAGCATACCCCTCAGTTTTTTGTTAATTGTGCTGTTTACAGAGGTGGATTTGACTTTTGAGCCTTGCCTAAAAAAGGCACTATGGGGCAGCAAGAGCCTTTGTCAGTATTCAAAAGCCTAGTGGTGATAGGTGCAAGCCGTCTCTTGTGAAGCAATGCAGCTTGTCAAGCATGTCGTCCCAGGCTGACAGACATTGGATCCCCTTTGAATGACACAAGAAGCTTAGCCAATTGTTGAAATTGATCATTTTTTCTTTATACTGAGGTATCATTCTTGGTGAGGGCAGGATGCTACTCAGGGTCAGGGTCATACAAGCATGGACTACATGATCAGAGAGCTCATCCATGTCTCTTTTCATGTAGTTCAGGGAGGTACATCTCAGGTCATTCACACCAACATGAACAATGACAGAGTCATATTTGTACTTGTTCTGGAGTGACCTGAGTGCTTGTGTTATGTGGCGGATTCTGGCTCCCGACAGGCAACTAACAGTAACCTTCTGCTTGCCCAGCCTAGTGAGTGGGACGTCAGTGTGCCTGACTATAGAGTCATCTATTACTAGTGAGTTAGGTATGTTATTTCGCCTTAAGGGCTGTGATTGTGTGGCACACTGATTTTTGTGTTTTATGTGTTGTCCGGTTTGTGACAGGAGGGGCAAGTTGTTTGGGTGTCTGCTTTGGAGGTCTCTGATGCTTTTGCAGGTTTTTATTTAGAGCCTCAGAGTGAGATTTTGTGTATTTATGTATATTTTTTGCCAGTGCTGTTTTAGTAGGTCTCTGTGTGACTGGAGGCATGGTGCTAGTGTTAACTTTCTCCTCTTGACTGTCTGTTCCAGTCTTGGGTGAAGACAGCTTAGCCTCCAGTTTGGCTGTATAATTGCATCTCTTGCATATGTTAGTGTTTGTGGTAGGAGGAGAGGGCTGTCTGTGTACATGAGGCAGTTGTACCATTGCCTCAGGATACCCAGATTCACCAGCCGGACTGGAGAGTGCACCTGAAATTGCCCTTTGGTCATGCCTGAATAGTAGGGTGAGCTGCTTAGTCACTTAGTTGGTGAGGGGTGAATAAAGAGCCTTGCCCTGCTGGGCAATCAAGTGTCAGGGTATATTAGTGCCTGCTATTAGGTCTGAGCAAGTGCTGAGCTGTGGGATGCTTTTTGAGTGCTTAGGTTGACAGACTACTTTGAAGGGAATAACTGAAGTGGAGACTTAGTGAAGCCGGGAATAATTTAACCATAGCTAACTGGCGCTGCCCGGCTCACAAAACCGTGAAAACACGATTTTTATAGTAGGGAAATGAAAGAGATGGAAATTAGCCCAAAATGGCCACTAAAGTACTAACTTCTGGGCTGGAACCACTCCTTCAGGGACAGAGAGGCTGCTCAAAGTTCCCCTCTCTCACAGGTGAACAGAGAAACTTCCTTCTATCCAAGTAAGGTATGGGCAATTCAGAAACTAGTATCACAGCCCTGAATTCAGCACTAGCCTGAAAACTGGACTATACCAGCTTAGAAAAGGTGGGAAATAAGGAATTTTTTTTTTGTTTTTTTGTTTTCTTTTGTTTGAAAAGATAAGGCAAAAACAGTAAAAAATACATTTAAAACAGCTATCAATTAAATGACTACAAACGATCAGAAAAGTCTATCACACTTTAGTGTGTAGCCTACAACAGTTAAACAAATTATTTAAACAAAAAATGACTTTTTGAAAGTGCAGGCAGTCAAATAAATACAATATGTGAAAAAAAAACAAGCTTTTAAATCACAATAAACACTGGAATATCTGTGTTTAGGCAGAAAACAGTTAAGTACAACAAGAAAGTACAGAAAACTGATACTTAATCACTTCAAAGTCACTCTTCTAAGATAGAAGGCTTGTATCAGTTTAAGGCTTTCTAGTGCTACCTAGTAGGTTAGATACAGGAAAGATGGGAAACAAGCGCAGATGTGGTCCTTTAAACCAGAAAGTTGAAAGAGGCGAACAAACTGTCCAAATTGTCAATAAACTACAATTTCTGGGCCAAGAACCACTTCTCTCATGGTAGGCTGGCTACCTAGTGCTTACTACTCCCACTGATAAGCGAAAAGGCTTTCCTCCAACACAGAAAGACTTGCGGGGCTCAGAAGCTTACCAACAGTCCTGGCTACAGCAACTCTGTATCTGGACTAGGCTAGTTACAGGAAAGGTGGGAAACAAGCGCAGGTGTAGCTTTCAAACCAGAAAGCTGAAAGAGATGGAAAAAACTGCTCAAACAGCCAATAGCTACACTTTCTGGGCCAGGGACAGCTCCTCTTGTGATGGATAGGCCACCTGATGCTTACCACTCACAGAAGCTTACAGAGAGTTCTGGATACAGCAAATCTGTACCTGGACTAGACTAGTAACAGGAAAGGCAGGAAACAAGCACAAACACAGGCTTTTAAATCAGAAGGTTGAAAGAGATGGAAAAGCTTCCCAAACGGCCAATAAACTAATTTCTGGGCCAGGAACCACTCCGCCTGTGGTAGATAGGTTACCTAGTGCTTACCACTCCCACTGATAAGCTAGAAGGCTTTTCTCCAACACAGAAGTGCTTGGGGGGCTCAGAAGTTTACCAACAGTCCTGGATACAGCAAATCTGTACCTGGACTACACTAGTTACAGGAAAGGTGGGAACCAAATGCAAAACAAACTTTTAAACCAGAAAGTAGAAGGAGATGGGAAAAACTGCCCAAACAGCCAATAAACTACAATTTCTGGACCAAAACCCACTCTTCCCATGGTAGATAGGCTACCTAGTGCTTACCACTCCCACTGATAAGGTAGAAGGCTTCCCTCCAACACAGAAAGGCTTGGGGGGGGCTCAGAAGCTTACCAACAGTCCTGGATACAGCAAGTCTGTATCTGGACCTAGACTACTTACAGGAAAGGCGAGAAACAAGCTTAGATTTATTTTTTTTTTTACAGAAAAGCAGCTAAAACAGCAGTAAATACAATTCAAATTGCAGTGCAGGCCTGCACACCCGAGTGTGTAGCAACACTGCGGCAAATACAGTTCAAATAAATGCAAGTAAATTAACAAATGACTAAAAAACAAGTGCAGAAGGCTGTAAATTAGAAGGTTACTAGCAAGCAGTAATAAGTGCAGAGTAAGATAGACTGAACAGATAGCACGCAGAACAGCAACTAAGACAGTTACAGTAAGAGCAGTTGAATAAAATATATATATATATTTTTATTTATTTAATTAATTAAAATTTTTTTTTGATACTGTGTAACAGTGTAATAGTGTAATGTTTGACACTGTGCTGTATTGTGTCATTACCTACTGACAGATATAAATGGATCATCACAGTATTTACCAGAGGAATACAAGATGGATGATGCACAGTCCTATATTATGAGGTAAAGGCTAGACATTCTTCCACAGTCCGGCCAGTTGGCAGGTGTGGCTACAGCTGATTGACTGATGAGACTGTATAAATGGTCCAGCATATTGGTGATATGCTGGCTGGGGATCTAGTGGTTGATCGGTATTCTTCTTACCTGACAGATCATATCCTGGTGTGGCCAGACCTGTCAACTGTACAGATTCTCACAGATTATCCAGATGCATGCCTCATATATCTGGCAGGTTTCCCTTAACATTGTGGTTTTCCAGCACATTTGTTGCAAATCACTCAGAGTTGCAGTCAGAGAATACTGGCAGAACATTAGAGTTTCAGACTTCACACCCTTCATGACATCCATGCTACTAGTCACCCCCTCTGTTATTCTATCAACTGTCTAACATTATGAGAGCAATATTTCAAATGTGTCCCTATAGTTGGGTCTTTATCCCACCATTATGTATGGCTTTGTCCAGATTTCCTCCTCTACAGGGTTGAGAGGTATGCTACTAACATTTAGCAGCATGGCCTTACATTTGCATTTTGTTGACTGTGTTATGATGGTAGTATGGACCCCATGACATTCCCTACAAAAGCACTATGGGCATGGGCCTTTGCCAGAGGCCTATAGGCCATGTGAGACTGCTGCAGGCCATCTGTAGTGAGGCAGTGGGTTCTGTCTCTCATACATTCACAAGCTGCCAGGCAGTGGACCCCCCTGGAGTGACAATGCTAAGTGACAGAATGCACTGCTGTCCTACTAGGCACCATACCTCTACATATGTGAGCCAGACATCCGGACAAAGCCATGAATAATTGGGTGACAAAGGCCTAAATATATAGACCATGGTAACTACTGGCCTTACAAACCTTGAAGCATAATACAGTAACAGATTTTGCATTAACATGCATTTTGCTATAGGGTATGAAGTGTGAGACACTACAATCCATCAGTATTTTCTGACTTTAGACTTTCATGGTTTGCCAATGATTTGCCAGACAACCACTATTTCATAATAAAGACACCACAGATATGATGCAAACCTGTGTACATTCTGCATAAGGTCTGTATAGTTGTGAGGTATGGTAGGCACTATGCAGGTTACTCCAACCTGTGTACTGTTCACATGTGTGGCCCCCAATACATGACCTGCCCAGCTTCCCTAGAAGTAATGGAAATTGACATCTGGACAGTGTGTACAACTTCCACTGTATGTGTAGCTGACATGCAAAATAGTTGGCACTGCATTTCGTGGAACATGGCCCTGTCTACCACAGTACTGTACCTAGGCCAGTAGGACACAACAGCCATGAGATGTTGCTGGACACATCCTGACAGTATTCCCCACACATATGCATAGCTCATTGACCCCTGCATATTGTGGATATGCAACAAGTTATCATGTTGATTGGGACAGTCCTGGCAATGTGTGCTCTGCTGCTATTACCCTACAAACTTACATGTTACTGCATTTCTATGTGAGTATAGGTGTGGAGGGCACACCTGTCAACAATACACATTTGCACAGACTGTGCTGATATTGGCTTTAAATGTTGGTTCCATTTAGCATAGTATTGTGCCCTGTCTTGGAGAATAGAGGCATATCACTAGAGATCACAGGTTAGATTGTAATCCCAGACAATTGAGTTTCAGACATCTTACCCTTCAGAGTCTTACTGCAACTGCAAGGCCTTCTGTGATATCACTGTGTAAGTGTGTAGGGGGTATTCCATCACTGTCACCATTTGTGTGCCTTTGCCAGACATTCCGACATTCCTTTATGGTTTTCTGGAGCTGACTTGCTTTGTGAGTCTAGGAGTGAGTATGGGATCCCCACAGTGACATCCATGCATGTGACTTATGACCCCCTTAGTTGGCCCCCCACATATACTGCAGTGGGATTTGTCACCTTAAATGATAATGCATAGTGTGGTTAAGCCAGTATTGTGTAGACATCTCCTGGTGTCCCACATAGCTGTCAGTTGTCTGCTGCCCTCCTGGTAGGCCAACCCATTCCCTTGTATGCATGCAGCATTTCCATAGATATGCTACCAAAACATAGTAATCCATTAATTTATTGGTTTGAAGACTGACTTACCTTATGCCTGCAGCAGTTGTGAGGATGGTGCTTGAGGGCTGCCTATGTTGGATCCACACAGTACACTGCCTATACGTTGTGAGTTACAGGTAATGTGATGTGATGTGCGTGTCATCCATTTTACTGTGTGTGTGAGTCAGAGAAAGGTGTCAGTCCCTGGGTCCTACAGTGTTAGAGTGTGTGTGCTATGCATTGCCTCTTTGCCAAGGCCTGGGCATACTGGGCACACCTCATTCTGCATACGGGAGTAGAATCAGGAGCTTCCTCTTCTGAGTCCCTCTGTGCCTGTGGGGACCTTGGCAATGGTATGGGGGCCCCTTCCCCATGCTGTTCCTGCTCCAGCTTTTCTGCAGGATCATATTGTGTAGCATGGCACATACTATGAACATGTGTGCACATGTGGCTGGAGAGTACTGCAAGGCTCCACCATATATGTCAAGGCAGTGGAATCGTGACTTGAGCATCCCAAATACATGCTCTATTATGATCATGGTTTGTGTGTGTGCCTCATTATGGTGTTCTTGTGTAGGTGTATGTGCATTTCTGATGGTTGTTATCATCCATGGCTCTAGTGCATAGCCAGCATCCCCCACCAGATGGCCATACAGGATGTCCCCACTGGCAAATGCCTGGTACAGCTGTGATGAATGCCAGATGTGGGAGTTATGATAACTTCCAGGGCTGCCAGCACACACATTCATGATAATGCCCTGGGCATTGCACATGACCTGGCAGTTGATGTTGGAGAAACCCTTGCAGTTTATGTAGACCCTAACCTGTTCACAGGGTTGTACTTTGATGTGGATGTGCATGCAGTCTGTTGCACCCAGTACCTTCGGGTATTCTGCTACACAGTGGAAGAAATCCCTCATTACCATACCTCACTGTCTTAATCCCTAGTTACTGCACTACACCCAAGCCTTTCCCTTTAGCAACCACTGTTACCTGGTATTGTTTTGATTCTGCATGCCATAGACTATAATGACAAAATGCAGATTTCCCTTAAAAATGTGTTTTCACATCTTTTTTTATTTTTGGTACAATTTAGTTTGTGCACCACTGCCCTATGCTTAAATGGCCGAGATTGGCAAAAAAAAAAAAAAAAACTTTTATTTTTAAAAAAATTAAACACTTTTCCATGCCAATGGGCCATATATTTGGCCATTGGCATGCCTAAAGATTATAATACATGCTTTTATTTGAGCTGTCATGCCTCTGTTTTGATTTTTGCAGAAATATATTCTGCTAGTAGCCAAATACATTTCTGCACATAACACTATTCCTGCATGGATGCCTGCTTGCTTCCTGAATCACCAATTCACCTAATTTGCATGGTTTTCAAAGGCAAATGAGGTAACTAGCATTATTCAGTGGTGTCCATGCAGGAATACTGCTACCAAGCTCGTACACGTCCCCAGGCTTGTTTGCTGGATTACACGGCAGACATATTTCATGCAGCAGCACTTGCACTATTCCTGCACTCCTTGTAAGCGTTACTGAATCCCAGGAACACTCTTTTAATTTTCATTTTATATGGAATATTCCTCTTTACTGGTAATTTATTTATTACCAATCTCCATAGGAAATCTGACATTCTACTATCTTAGTACACCATTCTTTCCTTCCTTTAATGGCTTTTATCACTTCTTCTTGTAAATTTTTCTTTGGTTTTACAAAATAATATTGTTTCATTACATTATTGTACTACATTCTTCTTCTATATCATCAATATTTATTTTCCATGTTAGCATTTTTTCTTGATAATTTTAATTTCTTCATTTACATATTCATTTTCTTATTCATATCATCTTCCAGAAATTTTTGTATTTATATTTAAACATTCTTACTATTAATTTCTCATTCACTTATTTTACCCACTTTAATGCTCTCTACAATTTTAAAGAAGAAGAATAAACAACTAGATTTAGTAACCCCAACCCCCCTTCATCTTGACTCATATACAGCATATATTTTTTCACTGGGTTTAATCTTGAACCCCATATGAAAGAAACTACCAAGTGCACAATCTCCTTTTCATATATTTATGGGATCATATAAACATTTGACATATAGGCTATTTCCCCAAAAGTACAGAATTCGACAGATAAACCGTTTTCCTTAGTTCTAGTCCTGAATGCTAGTCTGTATGTCCTCCACAGAAAACATATTTCTTTCATTTCTTTTATCAGACCCTCCCATTGCATCATAACTATATAATCTTCCCAAACTTTATCCCTAGCAAAGACAGTTCACTCATTGAAAATACACCCCATCCAATTTTCACCACAACTCCTAAGCCCTTACTTTTGTCTGTATTCAAGGCTATTCCAATTTCCTTTAAATATCCATTTAGACAAATCAGCACTTCTCATCCATATTTTATTTTAGGTTTGATTCTTTCAGCCTCCCTTGCTATCTGTGTGAGTCTGAGCAGGTCACTTAACCAGAAACCGCACCCAGGCTACGTCTGAAAATGGTCTATGATGATCAGGGCTTTACCCTGGGAAATATGTATGAATAAATAAATCAATAAACTGTATTGCCTGTGCATGTTAAAGCTATTGGAATCACCACATCCTTTTGCATTACATACCTAGCATCTTTCATTTTATAAGCTACTTCACCCACTATCACATTCATTACAAATGCAAACAATATTCCACTCATGGGACATCATTGTCTTATACTATACTTCGTACATATTTCTTTACTAACCCACCCATTCACTAACACTCTCACTCTATTATTTTTGATATATTAATATATACACTCTCTTAATTCTATTAACTACTGCGTACTTCTCCATAATATTTCACAACACATCATGTTCTACTGTATCAAATGACTTGCTAATACCACAATTTTCACATCTTCTCTTTTACTTATAATATCATCCACAATTCCTCTCACAAACATTAACAATTCTTACATTTTTAATTTCCCTCATTACACTAATATCTTCCTTTTCTACTTTAATCAAATATGCCAATACCTCCTCCCTTGTAAATAATATATCTACCTAAACAGGAATGCCATATTTTTCTTGATTCCTTTTATACATTTCTTTTTCCATAGCATAATACTCAATTGCCTTATTCTCTAAATCCTCTAATACATTTCTATACACTTTCTCACACTTCACTTTCTCCTCCTTTATTATATTATCTTGCCACTGGAAAAAAAAAAACACTTTTTATACACCTTTTTAAATTCAATCCACCATTCAGACCAGTTTCTCTAGATATCTTTCAAGGTTGTATCAGCCTTTCATAAATGCAGTACTTCCCACTTCCCAATTTTATCCCATAATTTCTCATTCATTCTTTTTATCTCCTTTCCTATTTTAATATAGTTCCTTTCTTTAATTATGTCTATCTGTATTGCTAAATGGTCTTAATACCCATCACAACTGTATCACCATCTGGTACCCCCAAACTTTCTGATTATACAAAATAATCAATTTAAGGTCCAATTGTTTCCCTTCTAAAAGTCCATTGGCTTTTGTTCGCACAGCAAATTTGGATTTTGTCACATTTGTATTTATTTACATCTTTCCCTTTCTTTTTACATTTTCTCTTTAAACCACAATTAAAGTCCACTGTGATTATAAGTTTCATCTTAACCGCTACATAGTTTAATATTTGGTGAAACCAATTCTTTTTTCCTTACTAGTTATATGTACATATAATGCTATAATTCTGTAAATATGTTTTCTCCACCTCACATCCAAAGCAGTTAACCTTCCCATCCTTCCCAATGTTACATGTAGTATTTTCAATTTTTTTATTTTTGATACAACACAGTCATTCCAAAACAATGCCCACTGCTTAGGTTCCATGTTATATTTCTACCTCACAGTTTTGTTGGTGTGCAGTCTTTCTTCACTTGTCAGGAATCTTATATGCTCTAACAGAAAAGCATCCACATCGCATTTAGCACACCATTCTCGTATCCCTATTTTTCTTACAGTGTTACAGTGTAAATACTGCTCACATTTACTGACATTACTCTAAAATTGCAGCTTTTCCCTTCTTTTTAAGTTTAGGGGAAATATTTTAAATATTCCTGTTCTTATTTTTACACTTTCCCCCAACTGAATATTTTTTCCTGGGTTAATGTACAAACAATCCTTGATCCTCAGAATCAGATTTTTCACTGGTGAGAACTTAAAAAAAAAAAAAAAAAAAATATATATATATATATATATATATATATATATATATATATATATATATATACACACACACACACACACACACACACACAGACACACACACACACACACACACACACACACACACACACACACACACACACACACACACACACACATGCACACACACACACACACACATGCACACACACACAGACAGACACACACACACACACACACGCACAGATACACACGCACACACACACACACACACACACACACACACACACACACACACACACACACACACACACACACACACAGATAGATATACATATTAGCATCAATCCCTTTCTTCTTTTTGATCTCTCTTTACTCTCTGAATGCATGCATACAGTCCATCTCTCTCTTTCTACTTATTTTTCCCTTCTATGTTTTTTTCTTCTAAAGTTTCTTTTTCACCTCTGTCACCCTTTCTCCAGCCTCTTGTCCTTCCTTATGTATGTTTTCTTCCATTGTTCTGTTTTTATTAATTACTGTTTGTTCTTGACAATCCATCCAAACGTGTCCCATTTTTGTACAACCTGCATTCAAGCACACACCAACTTGTTGTATGTCTTTTATCCCCACACTGCTGATATTGTACCTTAGCACAATCATTAAGTAAATGAGAAAAGTCCACACAAAACAAACATGATTTAGGTTGGCAAACATATCTTAGTATCCCTGTATGACTAGCCACAAAAAATAACACTTGGCAAATATTTCACCATGTTTTTTTTTTCTTCATATATCAAAATAGCTTCCAACCTATACCCTCCATTTCATAAATTTCTCTCATCGCTGACTTTCACAATATTATTGACAAATTCACACAGCCCCTGTATGCATTTCTTAACATTGTCTTCTTCCAGTTCATTATTTCTAAACTGCAACATTTTTTCAATATTTAAGTTACTACCAGAAAACAAATAATCAAGCCACTTGTCAATTCCAAAAATTTCATTAACAGTCCATCAGTTTCAAATATTATATCACGAAAAGGTCATTGACCCAATATGTATAAAAGACTGAATTTCTTGAGCTTTAAAATCCAGAATAGTTACCATATTGTCACATATATAATATCTGTCTATTGCAGTGTCATTATGTTTGGTCTTATTCAAACTGTTGGTCTTCTCTTCTCTTTAAAAACAGATTTACTTACAGTTAGTTGCTGACTTCCTTTATTTTTTGCCATCACTGCTCCATTTATTGTAGTTACTGTGTTATCTGCAGCCACAAAACCAGCCATGGGGGCAGCTAAATGCTGCTCATTTGTAACATTCACCATACAGGGATCTTTGTTTACAGTCTGCAGATCCATATCAAATTAATTTTTCTCCAAATTCTCACTTTCCATCTCCAACTCTCTGTATCTTTTCACTCCTCCTCCATGTTGTTACTTCCCTTAGGCCTCTTCTTTGCTGTTCTAGGAGCCCTCTGAAATCACCTAGCACCTCCAAAGAGTAGGGAAGTTCCCCAGTGCCCTGGATATATTTTCCCTAATAGAAAAACCGAGAAACATAACAACATCATATGCAGTTCATGGCTCATGCAGGTGGTCAGAAAATAAGTTAATTTTAGCATATTGTGGCTCTTCAGACAAAAAAAAAACTAAATTTAGGGCTAGCCACATATCTAAGGTACTGCTAATGACCTTCCCATATCAGCCATCTAGTATGTGGATACCTAGCAATCTTGAAAGTGTCAGTGTCTATGAACAAAGCAAATTCTTGCAGTTTTTCCTGTCTTTGTGTACTGGAACTGAAATGACAGTATGTCTGTGATATAAGTTATTAAACTGGCGATTGTAGTGCTCTTACACAAGTTTAATGACACTGATCTGCCAGGATTCACAGACACTCCATGCTCATAAAGATGGGCTTCACTTCCTTTAAATGAAATAGTACAGAATTGTGCTCTACAATCATTAAGGCAGCATAATCTGAAGAAAAACCCACATTATGGGAAAGTAGAATGTCAAATTTTGTCAGAGTGGACATTAAAGTATCAAATAATGCTTGCCCAGTTCCTGACACACATCCTGGCATTTGTAGAAACTGAATTACATTTTTGCCTGCCTTTTCATCTAGGTAGCTGACAAGGATCACCAATTTTGTCATTGTCCATGTTTGTATTTTGGTCCATATACACACAGAATGGTGATTTCTGGCAGGTAGCAGCAGCGTTGTTCTGATAATGAGGTCCCAGAACATCTCTTACAATGCAGGCTGCCTTTGGTGCCCCACATGTCATTTTCCTGAGAACATCTTGATCCTCCCCACATTTTTAATAAATTTAAGGATGAGCTCTCCTGCTGCA
Organism: Protopterus annectens; assembly: GCF_019279795.1. NCBI lineage: Eukaryota > Metazoa > Chordata > Ceratodontiformes > Protopteridae > Protopterus > Protopterus annectens. The sequence goes on along the minus strand of NC_056727.1, from coordinate 372,250,401 downwards.
AATGATGAAAGTTTAGAAAGGAGTGTCACCAACCTCTGCCTCAATAATGCTTTCACTTGTTAAACTCTAAGGTCCAAAGAAGTCTGCCATAGTCCTTCCAGCTGAATGTTTGCAGTTCTGTCTGTGTTTCTCACTGTTGGCATATGCTGCTGCAGATCATGTCATACACCATGATGAAGTGAGAAATCTGTGCTGCAGGTCTTGCAGAAAGCACATTGTACTCCATGTATTCTCACAGAAAAAACACTTACCCAGCTTGGCTGAAAAATTGTGTACCTTTTTCTCTTCTTTGGAGTGTCATCTAAATCCTCGATTTCATCTTGATTTCAGCAGTCTGTATCTAGCAAGTTTGTAAAAGAAGGTTGTTAATGACCAAAAAAAAAAAAAAAGTTAGTTGTGTTTCAGAGAAATGAGGCTATGCTGCCCAAGAAAAAAGCAGTAGAACTAGCTGCCTTCTCATACCAAAGAAATGAGTCAATAGGGCCAAATATACCCACATCACTGGACATTTGCCAGCTCTGCACCATCTCCTCCTGCTCGTCTCAGCTCCCTTTTCTCACTATAGAGTCCTGCATGATCAGATTAAGTGTACTTTTGCTTAAAGAAGAGAGAAATAAGAGGAAAGAAAAATACTTGCACAAGAAAAACTGTCAAAAGCTTTAAATGCAAATGTGTGTTCATTAATACAACAGATTTATGAAAAACATTATATAGACCAAGAAACCTTGGGTCATTTTGAAAAAGAAGCTACTGAGGATGTGCAAGAATATAAAGAACAAAATCTAGAGATTTTTGAAAGGTATAAAAAAGAAACATGGACATGGGAAAGAACAAGAGATCTGATAAGATGCAAATATATGCAAAGGAAAAAGCCAAACCAATCAATATAAAAAAGAAGTTCCAAAGATATTTGAAGAGAAATTCAGGAAAAAGCACCCAGATATAGAATATTTCACAATACAAAAAGTAAGATCACAACAGAGGAATGCAGAACATATTATTAAACTAGAATTTAAACAAATAGAAGTTGAAGTTACAGAATACCTGTGAACTGAATAATTTAATGTAAAAACTTTAACACAGGTTATGTCAGAGCATAATGGAACAGTAAGTCCCCATGGTAAGGAAAAACAAAAGGAGAGGGAGACATCTGAAGAAGAAATATATGATCATGGGAAATAAAGAGATTTAATATGGTGCAATATTTATGCAGAAGAGAAAGCAAAACTAATCACTGAAAAAAAAAAGAAAAAGCAGCACCAAACATATTTCAAGAGAAGTATAGGTAAAGTCATCCAGATATGGAAAATTTTACAATACAAAAAAAACAAAAAAAAAAAAAAACAAAGAGACAACTAGAAAAGAGGATTAGTAACAAAGAAGTTAAAGAAATACAAACTGAAGTTATGGATTACCTGCAAAGTGAAAGATTTACTGTAAAAAAATCCATTTCTGCTAACATCAAGGCATGACAGAACAATGAGTCCCCAAATTAAGGAGAAACCGGAAGAACAGGAAGCATCTGATCAGCTGCTATATGAAGATACTTTGGAGTCTTCAATAGGAAGCAAGTACAAATGTTCAGTTGGAGTTACACAGCAAGGGAAGGAGCAGGAAACTGTGGCAACTCTGATGCAGTCAATGTGGTGGAGTGATAGGCCTATGCGTTCCCATAGGAAAGAGCAATGGATAACTCAGGATGAAGCTGAAGACAATATGTCACATGAAGATGCTCCGGAACTTTCTGTAGAATACCTGCAGTGAACTGAGAGTAAAGAAAGTGCCTTTAGTTTAGAAGAAAATTATCTAATGGAAGAGTTTCTTGATTTAATAGAGATGGATAGACAAATTAAGATTGATAAAAGAAATAGATTACAGAAACTCTGTAGGACCCAAAATGTTAGAAGTCTGCTAAAACAAATGATCATAGTAATCAAGACTATTATAAGAAATTCATGTGATGTAACAGAAACAAACAGAATATGTTACTGTGCAGCTAAATTAATAACAGATAAAGTCTTACCACAAAAATACAGAGAAATAAGGGAAAGGAAGTGAATAAATCAAATGCCATTGTGGAAGTATCAGATAGAGAAAACTATAAAGCAATTAAGACAAGAAGTGTCACTGTCAAAAGAGTATAGAAGAGGGAACAGATCAACAAAAACACTTAGAAAGTTAGACATTATAAAAGCAGCATATAGTATTAAAACAGCCAGGATCTACCATATACTATTGCAAATAATAAACTGAAGATATCAGCACAGGCAGAAAAACATAAGATATGCAGGTAAATGTAAAGGGAAAGTACAAAATAAGCAATTCATTGAGGACCCAAAAAGTTTTATAGAGAACTGGGAAACAATGCAAAAGGAATAGAAATACCACCAAAAAAGAAGAAGTAGATACATTGTAGAGAAATATCTATGAAGACCCTGTAGAACATAACAAAGATGCTGAATGGATTGAAGATGTAAAAGAAACAGTAAGAAGTTCAAATGTACAGGATATGAAATGGGATTTAGCAATGGTCAGAAAAATTGAAACAAAATTAAGAAAAGCTCCTAAATGGAAAACCTCAGGCCCAGATGCAGTATCTAGTGTCTGACTAAAAGTCTTAATATCTTTACACAAAGATTTAGAACTGAGAACTACTTATATGTGCACCCAAATAGACACCAACCTGGTTAATAACATGAAAAACAATGCTCCTCCTTAAGAGTGAACCTGCAAACTATCCTAAAAACTATAGACCAGTAACTTGCCTTCTGGCGATTTATAAACTATGCACTGGAATTGATGCTGACAGAGTCTATAGTCATGTAGAAGAAAATTTGATCATGGCAATAGAACAAAAGGGTAATGAAAGAAAGTCATATGGAACAAAGGATAATTTGTTGTTAAAGTCATAATGGAGAACTGTAAAAAGGGGAAGAATCTTCACTATACACTTGAAAACGACTACTTATAATGCTACGTAAATAGTTATAATTATCACCTAAAATGTCTAACTTAACGTTTCCATATCTTATATGTTGATTGTTCAATTCCTCAGTACTTGAAATTTAACTCAATTTCTTTCACTGTATTATATGAACAAGATTGTCATATTTTCTACTATTTTGATTGTTATAATGTATTTTACATATGTTACTTGCATATGTTATATTTCCAACTATTTCTATTGTTATGATGTACTTTACATATGTTACTTTATGATGTAGGAGCTTTTCTCCCTGGGCCTCCACTGAAAAAGGACATATGTCCAGCTGGACTTTCCCGGTAAACAAATATAAAATAACATAAATAAATAAATAAATAAATAAATATAAGTATGGCATGGATAGTCTACAAAAAAAGCATTTGACAGCATCCCATGCTCATTGATAAAGGAGTGCTTACAGATGTGTAAGATACACCCCATGTTGGTGAATTACATTATAGTGACAATGAAACAGTGGCAAACCACTTTGCAGCTAACCTATAATAAAGGACACATTCTTACCCTAGGGATAAAAATTCAAAGGGGGATATTCTGGGTGACTTTTTCTCACTGTTACTCTTTTGTCTTGCCCTTAATCCATTAAACTGTTTACTTAACATATTAGGTCATGGTTACAATTTTGCTCCCAAAAACAAAATATAAAGACTTTTCATCTTCTTTTTGTGGCTGATTTAAAACTGTAGTGTTCATCATATGAGGAGCTAGGGCATATATAAGCCTAGCCAGAGTGTGTATGGCTTTCGCCACCCATTTTAAATTAATTTTGCTATGCCCTTTTTTGAGGTTAGTATACTGTGCCTCTGTCTAACAGTGACACAGAAGTGATACCCGGGATAAACCTATGATCTCCCATCCACTCATCAAGATTCCTCTTGAAGAGAGTCAATGAGGGACTCTGCCTAACCTGGACTGGGATTTTATTCCAGAGTGAAGGGAGCCTCTGGGTTATGAATCTGTCCCTCCAGCATGTCCTATTTATTTCAGTGCTGAGGTTTAAGTCCCTCGAGCGCGTAGCTCGATGGGATTTGGATTTTCTGAGGTGCAGCATGTCCATTAATTCCGGGTTGGACATGGCTTTATACGTCAGGCACAGATCGCCTCTGAGCAGGCGGTATGCCACTGAGTAGAGCTGGAGTTTCTTTAACCGGGTAGCATACGGCATCTGTTTGATCCCCTTGATCCTCTTGGTGAGGTACTTTTGGGGTCTTTCCAGTTGCTGCAGGTGTCTGGTAAGGTACATCCCAAAAGGGGCATTGTACTCAATTATGGACCTGATGAGGGATGAGTAAAGAGGCACGATGACCTCCCCTGATCTAGATGTGAATCCCTTCATGATTAGGTGGGCTATATACAATGTTTTTCTAACCACTTTGGCCACATGGTTGTCAAATGAGAGATTGCTATCAACTTGGGTCCCCACGTCCCTAATTACTTCTTCTGTACTTAATGGATTACCACCTATGTGGTAATTTGTGGGCACTTTGTTTTTGCCAAAGGGGATGACTATACACTTTTTGGCATTTAGCTTGAGGCCATGACTCTGGCACCAGTTGTCTGTTTCTATGAGGCCCTTTTGGAGGATGCTTGTGTCAGCTGGAGAGTCTATTATGGCGCCCAGTTTGCAGTCATCTGCGAACTTAGTCAGCCACAGTCCTTCCATGTTGGCCTGTACCTCCAAGAAATATATACCGAACAAGAGAGGTCCCAAGACTGAGCCTTGTGGGACGCCACTTGTAACTGGTTTGGAGTCTGACATGGCTCCAGCTATTCTAACCATGTGGATTCTGTCCTTGAGCCAGTTTGCAACCCATCTAGTGACATAGGGGTTTATATTTAAGCTGGTGAGCTTATCTATAATGCCCGAGTGGGGGTATTGTATCGAAGGCTTTTGCGAGGTCCAGGTAGGCTGTGTGGACCACCTTCCCCTTGTCAATGGCCTTGGTGACTGTTTCAAAGAAATCGAACAGGTTTAAGAGGCAGGATATGCCCTTAACAAAGCTGAACTGGGTAGGATCCAGTGTCTGTAGGTCCCCAATATCTTTATTTATAAGGTCCATGATGATCCTTTCCATAGCTTTGCAGACCAAGCTAGTGAGACTTATGGGGCGATAGTTTTCAGGATCCATTGAGGCATTACCTTTGTGGAGAGGGTCCACTGTTGCTGTATGCCACTCTTTGGGTACATATCCTGTAGTAAGGCTGAGATTGAACAGTAGTTTTAGGTTTGGGTTTAGCTCTTCTTGGAGTTCATGTAGGACGCAGCCCGGGACACCGTCTGGTCCCATTGATGCTGTGTTTCTTGCTTTGGAGAGGGCCGCTCTTACCTGAGCATCTGAGATGTCAGGGGGGCAGCACTCTGCTGGGATAGATATTAGCCCTTTTGTTGGGGGGTGGGGTTGCGCTGAACCTGTCAGCTAGGATGTTGGCAATGTCTGTGGGTTCGGTGTATTTTTTGTCATTTTGGACTAATTCTGAGCATATCTGGAAATTCCCACCCAGGTTCCTAACATAACTAAAGAAAGCCTTGTGATTATCCTTAGTGTCCTGTGCAATTTTTCTCTCGAAGCTGGCCTTAGACGATTTTATGAGTGCCCGTAATTTTTTGCTAATACTGATAAGAGATGCCTTCCCTTTTTGGGATTTTGCTCTATCATGTAGTAGCTTCCTCCTTCTATTGTATAGTTTGTTTATGGCTGGGGTCCACCAGACAGGACGTCTGCCTTTGGAGGATTGGGTCTTGGTTTTATTTGGGATTACATGATCCATGCATTCCTGAAGGTGTTCATAGAATGCGTTTATAAAGAATTTTGTGGTCTGGGCCGTATTATCCACAGGCCCGGGGGCTTTGAAGGATTCCACCTCGGTTTTGAGGAGTGTGAAATTTGCTTTAGAGAAGTTTTTCACTGTGGTTTTCTGGGCATGGGGTGGGGTCGGAATGTGAATATCCAGTGAGATTAGTTTATGGTCTGATCTTACCAGTGAGGGATACACTTCTGGTCTGGAGCATAGTGTCCCCATGTTGGTGATGATCAGGTTCAGTATGTTTTTCCCTCTTGTGGGAGTGGTAACAAGTTGTTCCATAGCATTTGAGTTTATAAATTCTAGGAACCTTTGGGCTAGGGTGTTGGAGCTAGAGTAATGCTCCCAGTCTATGGTTGGGTAGTTGAAGTCACCCAATATAATGGTGTTTGGAGAGATCTTCATATTTTCCAGTGTTCTCAGGAAGGCTGAGTGGGGTTCCTGGGTTTGGGAAGGTAGTCTGTAGCAGGCTATAAACTGGAAGGCAGTTTTACCCACTGTTAGTTGCACATGGATAGTCTCTGATGCTTCGTGATGTGTCACCAACCCAGTCTATGGTTGGGTAGTTGAAGTCACCCAATATAATGGTGTTTGGAGAGATCTTCATATTTTCCAGTGTTCTCAGGAAGGCCGAGTGGGGTTCTTGGGTTTGGGAAGGTAGTCTGTAGCAGGCTATAAACTGGAAGGCAGTTTTACCCACTGTTAGTTGCACATGGATAGTCTCTGATGCTTCGTGCTGTGCCACCAACGGGTGTGGGTATCTTTGACGAATATTGATACTCCCCCCTCCTTTTGTGGTTTGGTCCAAGTTTTGGGGCCAAAAAGCGTGGTATGAGGTATAACTTGGTAGTGCTGGGGTGCTCTCGAGACCCTTGAACCAGGTTTCTGTTACTGCACAGATATCGATGTTCTCCATGCTAAGGAGAGTTTCGAGTGCGTGCATCTTGAGGTTTAGACTTCTGGCACTGAGTAGCATTACTCTTAGTTTCTTATCCCTTGTGATACCTATGGAGGTGGGTTTGTCTTTTGAGCCTTGCCTAAAAAATGCACTATGGGGGTAGCAAGAGCCTTTGCCAATATCCGAAAGCCCAGGGGTGACAGGTGCAAGCCGTCCCTAGTGAAGCATCGTGGCTTGTCGAGCATGTCATCCCAGGTTGACTGGCATTGGATCCCCTTTGAATGACACCAATACTTAAGCCAATTGTTGAAATTGATAATCTTGTCTTCATACTGTGGCATCATTCTTGGTGAGGGTAAGATGCTACTCAAGGTCAGGGTCATACCAGCCTGGGCTACATGCTCAGAGAGCTCCTCTATGCCTCTTTTCATGTAGTCCAGGGAGGTACATCTCAGGTCATTCACACCAGCATGGACAATGACTGAGTCATATTTGTACTTGCCTTGGAGTGACCTGAGTGCTTGTGTTATGTGGCGGATCCTAGCGCCCGACAGGCAGCTCACCGTGACCTTCTCCTTGTTCAGCCTGGTGAGTGGGACGTCAGTGTGCCTGATGATAGAGTCACCTATTACAAGTGTATCAGGTGTGTTATTTAGCCTTAAGGGCTGTGACTGTTCAGCACACTGGCTTTGTGAGCTATGTTTGGGAGTTGATGAAGGATCAACAATAAAACATGAACAAATGTGAACAAAATTCAGTAAGAAATATTTTAGAGGACTAAAGGTAATACTGAAAAAGGCCCTGATAGCTAGGAACAAAGTCCAAGCTGTATACCAATTTGCTTTTCCCATTCTAACTTATGTTTTTGGGGTGATTGACTGGCCCAAATTTATACTGGACAATCTGGGAAGGAAAATAAGAAAAATGCTTCATGCTTATCAAATGATATATAAAAATCAGTGTTTGCCAAGATTATATATTCCTCATTCTGAAGGAGATATGGGCCTCCTCAAAACTGATTTCATATATAGATCTACAATTGTATGACTGCATACATATCTGCTAACTTCATCAGGTCCAAACATAGTGAATATGTTGAAATATGTAGAGAACAAGCCTAAGATGACTTCCCTACTTAGTTTATCAGAAGTATATTGGTGTCAAGCAGGAATGGAAACCAAACCAGAAGAAGACAAAAATCAGGCAGCAACTGAATATGCCAAAAAATAAAAGAGAGAATATAAGGAGAAGGATCAGATGTGAAGGAGAGAAATCTGAAAAAAGCATAAATATAGTTGCATGTACAGAAACCTCCTTGAACAACCTCATGTTGATCAGGGTCTGACACAGGAATGAGAAGGGAAAGGTGAATTTAAACCGAAATATGAAATGTTAATATTGGTGGCCCAGTATAGTGGACTATGTACACTTTGGTTTACAAAGTCCAGAAACAGGCAAATGCAGGTTCTGCAAAACAGAACTGGAAGCAGCCACACATGTTGTTGGGTGTGATACACTAATGGTAAAGGGCCTGTTTACTGAAAGGCGTAATAATATGTCAAGACTGCGGCACTGGTGATTGTGCAGAGAAACATTGGAAACTTGACCCAGAACGCATTATTGCGAATGATGAATTTTATATCCTACGGGATCACCCATTACTTTGCTCAGTGGCAGTATCGATGCCAATGAGGTTTATTCGAGCCGTGATTATTGCGAATTGAAACTAATTACCAACAGTTCAAAAAACAGATGCGAGAAAACCAAATATAGTAGTCCATATAAAGAAAACAAAAGTAACATTGATCACTGAAGTTGCTACACTCAGTGATTATAGTGTCTTATGTGCAGAGAGAGACAAATATATAAAATACTACGATTGGCACACTAAGATGACAGCAATGTGGAAGTAGGATACCCAGACAGTTCCAACAGTAGTAGGACCAATGGGTCTCATAAAAAAAAGAATTTACAGTCTTATTTAGATATGCTACCGATACATGTAATTCCATATGAATTGCAGAAAGAGTTGATTCTGAGTATGTTGTGGGTGCTTCGAAGAGCACTTTGGGCTAACATCAAAAATTGAAACAATACTAATTTCTTAAGCTTTAATCGTACTTTGACTTAGGAATGGATTCCATTCCCATCATGGAAACCCAAAAGAACTGAAGAAATTAAACTGGGATTAACACATATTCATGTAAAACCTCTTCAGATAACTAAGTCATAGCCCCACCCAAATTAAACCTCCTCTGCTAACTGAAGCACACCAGCAACATCCATTTATCGAATTAAACATATTATAACAATTAATTTTCAAAACTTCACAATATTACTATGTATCTACAACTTTAACATGGGTGAATACAGTACATTTCTGTATTAGGATGCATTTAACTTGTTAATAATAATAATTGTTCACTGCCCAGACTGCTAACTGAAGCACACCAGCAACATCCATTTATCGAATTAAACATATTATAACAATTAATTTTCAAAACTTCACAATATTACTATGTATCTACAACTTTAACATGGGTGAATACAGTACATTTCTGTATTAGGATGCATTTAACTTGTTAATAATAATAATTGTTCACTGCCCAGACTTTATGATTTCGAGATTTTGTCTGTGACAGCAGTCTCATGGAACCATTAGGTTGTGAATGCCCAAATGAAACGCGCTTATCCATTGTAATAAATAAAAGTTTAGTCTGAGTCCTGGCCATTTTATGTGTTATTTCTACAGTTGGTTGTTTTTCTGTGTGTTTTTTTTTAATCAAATAAAGCAATGCTGCTAGAGGCTGCACTGCATATGTAACACTAAAATCAGAGACATGGTGGCCACCATGATATGGTGAATATCTACATTCACTGGTAATGTAAAGTCTAGTTTCTCACATGTAACTGTTTGCTTTTATAAGCAAGAAATATCTATGCTCATGGATAATCTCAAGTCTAGTTGCTCACATTTAACTGTTTGCTTTTACAAGCTAAGACAACATTATAAAACTATCTACAAATCTGCTAAGTACTGTATATATTCTATCTGTATAAGTCTGCAATATACTGCATGTGTTGAATGTATATAGAATATAATATACTGTATGGTGAGATGACTATGATACCTCTGATGACTATCTTACTAAGAGCCTGTGCTAACTGGCCATATTTACCTATGTTTGTAAACCTGTTTTGTATGTGTATACCACCATTCTTATTAACTTGTTCATATATATTAATGCACCTTTGTTCTCATATGCAAATGGAGCTTTTCTCCCCAGGCATCCACTGAAAATGGACATGTGTCCAGTTGGACTTTCCCAGTCAACAAATGTAAAATAAAATAAATAAATAAATAAATGTAGTATACAGACTAAGTTACACTAAATACTTACATAAAACAAATTTGCAAAGAATCAGTGGTTTTATTTCTTGTTTTATAAAGGCAAAATATATGTATGATTTTATGAAATATGTACTCATCGCATTAGAAGTTAAAATGTGCATGCTTGTTGTAAACTGACTGGAGATATTTGCATTGTGCAGACTAAGAAAATAGATATAATGGCCACTCAGCTATGATATCAGACACCAAGACAAGCCACATTTTAAGTTTTTTGTGTCTCACTAAAAAATACAGAGATAAGGGTAACAGAAATACTCCCAGGTTGTTGCCATCAGATACAGCGCTCCTGAAAACCTGCACCTGTCACCATTCAACAGGGATCATGTAACTGTCCTATGCATTCACAGAGAGCTTGCCTCCCATGCATACCTCTCAACTGTACAGATTTTCGCCTTATATGTTTGGTCCGTTTTTCATAAAATTGTGGCTTTCTGGCAAATTAGTGGCAAATCATTAAAGATTGAAATTAGAAAATAATGACAGACTTTGAGTTTTAGACTTCATACCCTTCAGAAAATTCATGCTAATGCAAAACCTGTTATTATATCAAATTTCTGAGTTTGGAAGAGCAATATTTCAAAAGTGTCCCTATTTGTACCACTTTTTTATGGCTTTGTCCAGATTTCTTACTCTTAGAGGTTGACAGGTATGCTCCTATGTCCTAAATAAATAGCAACCTTATGGGCATACCTTTGAGGTCTGATTTTAATGAAAGTTAAAAAAATAATGATCGCATTGCCCCCAGGCCCCAAGAAACTAAATCATACTAAAGGCAATGTACTCTAAAAATTGAAATTACTTGATGAGAATATAAACATAAAAATACTGATTCAAGAAAACTGTGCACATTAATGATACAGAAAGCTTGAAACCAGAAAGAATGGTAAGAATTATTTCTTCACAAACTGGTTAGCAAATTTTTAGAAATCAGTTTAGTGAAGTTGATGGGAATGAACATAATCATGGCATAATGGCATTTCATTAAAATAAAAGGCTGGATTGTTAAGCTTTGCTCCAGTACTTTGGAATGTACTGATAGTTTAACCATAGTATTTATAGTTGCTCTGCTTGCCCATAGCAGGAAGTGGTGCTAGCTATTCCTACATGCAGCTCAGGTGAGATTCAGAGACATCAGATGCACTTAGGCACAGCTGTCTGAACCAGTCTGTGAAAGCAGTGAGTAAATGAAGGCATACTGAGAATTGCAAGGGGAATATGTGAAAAATCTGTGATATGCAGATTCGGAGATCTCCCTGCCTTTGTGTACTTCATAGTCAGTTGTCATGTACATTTGTACCATTCACATAAGGGATACATAAAAAAAGGCACTCCTTTTACATCTACTTTGCAACCACAGAGGTGCTTTATTTTGCTGCCAGTTTACTTATGTCTCATTCTGAGGTGCTTGTCTCAGCTACATCAAAACTAGGTGTAGCAAGTGGCACTCGCAGGCCAAAAGAAAGGAGATACAGGTAAAGGCTGACCCATCTAAGCTATGCTGATCATGGAATTCTAGATAGATTTAGAGTAGAGAATATGGGCTTTGATGAGTTTGCATAGCCTGCAAATGGGGACTTTGGGGATGTATCATCTTTCTATACCAGTGGATACCAAGATGTGTACAGCCCTTTTTCTACTTCACATTGGGACCTTCCATAAACAAACTAGGCACAGTGGACATTTCACAGACTTATGCCTGGACAATACATTATCAATTCCTTAACATACTCTTGGAACATTTGGATCAGTACAAATATTTCCCAGTGAGTCCTCAACACTGATTTAGTACTATGTGTACCTTGTATGGGATGGCACATTACTCTCAGTTCCTTGGTCTGATAGACTGCACCATTGTTGCCATTATCATCCCAATGGATACGGGGGGGGGAGCAGTATGCACTGTGATGGAACTGGAAAGGCTTCCATTCCATCACCTGCCAGGTAGTGTGTGATGCATGGGGGTGCATCACTAATGTGTCAAACAGGCATCCTGGCAGTGCCCACGATTCCGACATTTGCACACAACCTCGCTATACTTCCTCTATTTCCATGGTATGATTTCTCATGGCCGCTTAGTTTTTAATTTTTCTAACTTTAATATTCCTAACCAAATTACTTCAGTATCCGTATAGTGGTATAGGCACGACTAAATAATTACCCCTTCCCTTTCTTGTGTGTCCCATCAGTGCTTTGTTTTCCAGGTGAAACAAACTACAAACGTGAACTCTGGTAATGACACCAGCCAGTATCCCTCAGAGAGCTACAGAAAGTACTTCATCACTATCCTGTCACAGAACTTGATAGTGAGTGAGTGAGTGAGTGAGTGAGTGAGTGAGTGAGTGAGTGAGTGAGTGAGTGAGTGAGTGAGTGAGTGAGTGAGTGAGTGAGTGAGTGAGTGAGTGAGTGAGTGAGTGAGTGAGTGAGTGTGCCAGTGAGTGAGTGAGTCAGTGACTGTATTATTGAGTGAGTGGTCCGCTGAAAGACATTTTCTTAGATGAGTCTGGATTTGCCCTTCAGTTTGATCCTGCTGCTACATGCAGGATGTTTCTGAATATTGCATTCTGCACAACGCAATCATGTGTTTGCCTGTGAACTACTAGTGCTAGTGTTAATGTTGTACTGTATTGAGAAAAACATTTTCTTCCATGTTCCTTGTTAAATGATCTGTTGAAGGGTGACTTTATCAGATCTTCTAGAGTTTTTCACTGTCAGCAACAGACATTTATGTTGGTTTAATAGCGCTGCTAATTACACAGACAAATGTTAAATAATAGGCATGAAACAAAGTAACACAGTGGTAAAAAGTGACTTAACTGTAAGATGTTCACCCTTATTGCAGTTGTGATTTGTGTTATACTATGTTGAGTTTGTGTTATATTAATTGTTGTGCAGATTAGATGTAATTTATTAAGCTATTGCTAAAAATGAATTCCAGATCTCATAAGCTGTATATGTTTCTAAGGACAGATAAGGCTCCATGCCAGTTTGATGTAACAGACATGACTTGTAGATATGCAATGCTACACAATTATGTACATTTGCATCTTGCACTATCAGACTGTAAATGTTTGTTTGCAATTTAAAGCTCCTGTACACACAAGGACCTCTGAACTCACATCCTGGCAGTGGGGGATAATTATCTGCAAAATGTATTTCTGAGATCTGGCCTGGTAACAAGCATTGTTATTTCCTATTTTTTCCATTTAAACCAACATTTTCTAGCTTAGTAATAAGCTTACCCTAACAGTGCCTATCACCTGGGTTAATCAAATCTCTCTTATCCCTTTTAGCTATCTCTAGTCTTAGTCTGTCATCCCTGACTAAACCAGACCCAGCTAATGCCCTGCACAAGCTGTACAACAGTTATCACTGTCCAGCAAGTGACACTCAAGTCTGTAGGCCATCCCTGAAAGGATCAAGGGTGAGCAGTCAGAGTCAGAGTAGATATGTATTTGTAATCCTGTAATGTTAACATAAGCTAAGATTTGAAGTTTATGCATCTGAGTACAGGGACAGTTTAGTGTCCAGGCATTCTCACTACAACTAGCTGTATGATACATACTCTGTACTAGGGGGTGTGGTTCCAAGGAACCCCCAATAAAAGACCTCAGTTTTCTCTCTCAGCTTCTAATTTTCACTGTTCAACTAATGCACTTGTTTATTATGAATAGAAAACATTCGTACCTTATGTCATAACCATAGCATACTGATTTTTTTTTTTTTTATACACTGTTGCATTGTTGATTCAGTGGTTAGACCCCACCCCTTTCACCCTTACTAAACTTGGGCTCACTCCTTTCCCCTTCCCTATACCTAATTCCCACCCATCCACCTCCTACTGTACATTTAAACTATCCTAACTCTACCCCCACACTTCTCTCAACCTACCTCTGCATCCATTCAGAACATAACCCATTAGCAGTTGCCCTACAATTTGCAACTCAGTCACTTAAAAGTGGTGCAAGCCAGTATGTTCTTTAGATGTTATGCTACTGTAGCTACAACAACTGTTGTCCTAGTAACGTTTTACAGTATAAATTAATATCTTCAGAAAAATCTGACAAGAAATAGAATACAAAGGATAAGCCCAGATAAAATCAGTTTAGCTAGCAGATATTGAAGGCCCGTTCTCTGATGCCCAACCTGTGGGAGGAATAAATATGCCTTGTTGAAGTTTCAAGTAGTTATATTCAATTAAGTAGGTAGATGGACTAGTGTTACAAGAATGCAACAATGTGTGTGGGTGTTGGGTGGGGAGGCATGCTCGTGTGTGAAGTACATTTCTATGTGAAATGTATATGTACATATCAAAAATCAGTTTTAATATATTATTTATGTCTGTGAAAATGTAATAGTTCATGACTGTTCTAGAAAACGATATTGAGATATTTTTTGCTGCCATGTCAGAGTTATATCTGAAATATTTTTTATGGAATGTTTATTTGCTGCATTTGTTAATCATTGCAGTTCAGTCATACAGTGGTTGTAATTGTTGTATGGTAATTGCTTCTTACATTTTACTGCTTAGTCATAGACAAAAATTCAACTTGTACTGTGAAAGACATTATTATTACATTGCAATGCCATATGTGCACATGTTGGTAATGATTTGTTGATTTCCAGAAGTTTACTCCTTTTCAGGAATGGCTGAACAGACCAAGGCACCACACCCAAGCTAGAGTGAGGATTTGGGCTGTGCAGAAGTTGGCTCACTGTACAATATCAGGTATAATTAACAGTATTGCAAGCTGTGATGCTTCAGGCCATTCTGTATAACATAAAGAATCAATTACTGAATACTAACGGTAAAAGACACACACACAATGTTAAAACAATGTAAATATTTTGTTACAGCTTTGGCTTATCACTTGAAATGATAAAGTTGACAACTCTTGCAGGAATCCCTTCTTCCTGAAATTGACTATCTGCTGATTTTGCCATGGCAACATAAATTTCTGAAGCAGATCAATACATCAGCACTCAAACCCCCATCACTTCACAAGCATTGTGATGTCTATCAATGTATGAACTCAGGAATGTTCAGTACAGGCTGCATCAATTTATCAAAATTACACACCATAATCTTTCAGGAAACACACATATGCATAATTTCAAACCTGGATGCTATCTCAACTTTGCTATAATTATGTAACAAACATTTCACTAAGGTGCAGTCATGCATTAACATTTCCTTAAGAAAGGATAGTGGACTGCTTCAGAACAAGAAGCGTGCAAGGGATGGAAATGTGTTGACATCAGTTAAAAGATTATTAAATAATCGAATTAGAAGTTGTAAATAATGAATCGGTTTCAGCCATGATGCGCACAGAAATTCAATGAGTAAGAAACTTCCTTTTTTTTCTTTTTTTCATATACCCCAGTTTAAGAGGAGATAATATATACTAGAACATAGCCCCAGAGAGAGAGAGAGATCAGTGTCATATAAAAATACTTCCCCTTAAAAAATAAAAGTTCAGTTCATTAATGCAATACCAAGTTCCTGATCACAATCAGGCCATCTGTCTACAGTCTGTATAGTAAAACTTATACTTAACTACTAAGTGAAAAGAAATGCATTATCTAAAAATAATGCCTACATCAGTAGACATTATTGATAGATAATACCCACATGGTAGTAACAGCATAACTGCCAATGAAACATTAATATTGTCAGTTTTAGTGCTGCAGTAATCCATAAAGCAGTAAAGAAGTTATGACATAACAAGCATTAATAAGTGCCATCCTTAAATATTTCTCAGAATGCAGTCATTCAAGAAGTGTAAAATGTGTAAAATTTCTTAATAGCAATTTCTGAGCAAATTAATAAATCCATCCATCCATCCTCAACCCCTTTTTCCCATTTTACATATGGGGTTGTGGTGTCACTTCAACAGTGAAAGTCATCTCGAGCAAAGGTTTACACTGCTGGGTGGCTAGCCCTGCCGGAGTAGTTCATTCGTATCAGTCACTTGCACACACACTCACACCTATGGACAATTTAGAGTGTCCAATCTACCTTCTTTGGAATGTGGGAGGAAACCCATGCAACTGCAGGGAGGACATGCAGACTCCGAACAGAAGGCACCCCAGCCAAGAGTCAAACCGGAGAACCTCTTGCTGTGAGGCGACAATGCTAACTGCTGCACCACCAATAAATATTTAATTTCATTTTTATTAAATAAACTGCAATTCTTTTAAAGCACTTATGAGTCCATTTCTTTTTTCCAGCTCTCTATTTTTTTCTCTCTCCCTTTTATGCTACTTTTTCTAATGGTACACAGAGTGCAGGAGAAGATCAGCCATGTAACTCCCAGGTGAGGGAATATTCATCATCCCCCTGCCCACCCGGAGACATCTTCACAGGGTGGGAGAGGTAATGCCATCCTTATGGGCCCCCTGGTACATGGAGGCTGGTAAGCTGTCAGCACCATTACCTTCATGAGCTGGTTAAAGTACTGGTTGAGGTGGTGGCAAAGAGGTACTTGCAACCTTTACAACTTCTTTTCCAGTGAGGACCAAACTCAGTGACATTGTCAGGTCAAACCATATGGACACTGGAGGCATTCACCCCCACACCATCAGGGGCCCCTCTCCAGGTCTATCAGGGAGGGGTACAGCAATCCAAGATTGTAGATGGTTTCTATACCTCCTCCCCCTCCCTTTTGTGTCTGCCTGCTATCTGAGTTTTGTCCCCAGCATCAGCCCATCACAGTGTATCTATCTGCCTTGTCTGTCATTTACATTTATATATTCCTTTATTCTTCCCTTATACTGTTTTCTATGGGTTTATATCATTTTATTGAATGTTCATTCTCGTGAGCCTTTGTTCACTGAACCATATACAGTGAGCATTCACTTCCATGAATGTTCAGTTTGGTGAATTACTTTCCCAGGGAAAATAACAAGTTGCCCAACATCAGAAATTTGCCCTTTTCACCACTGAAGTGTGATCTCAGTGTTGGTATATTTAGTTGGGGGAATGTGGGGCGGTACAGCCTCCCACCTGGGTGGGTTTAAAACACTGTGCTTTGTGTGACAGTCTGAATGCTGCACAACTCATTACTTTCTCTGGGAAAGTAATTGATTGAACTGAACATTTGCGGCAGTGAATGTCCCCTGTTTATGGTCGATGAACAAAGGTTCATGGGAATGAACTGTTAATAGAATGATATAGACCCATTTGCTACATGCTGTACCCTTACTCCTTCTCCAACTTCCCTCTAAAGAAAAATAGGAAAATGGTTATCGATCCCTTGCAAAACAAAGTGCCCCTCCTCTCTTGCCTTCTCCTGCACATTCCTTTTAATATGCTCCTTCTGTGTCCCCTGTCTTCTTTCTCCTTATTTCTAGCTTTCCTATCTTCCCTGATTCCAACCTTACAGAAGCTCAAACAGGGTATTCATATAAGGCCATCCTTTACAGAGAATAGAGAGAATCTTAAAATAGTTTTGGTAAGCTGCAGACCATTGAAATGCAGCTTGGTTCAGCACAGATTCTCATAGAAGTTCTCAAAAGATCCACTTAGGCCTGTGCCTACAGCCTTTTACCAAAAATCATTGAAAGTATTCTTGGGTTTACATAAATACTGTGCATTTTATTCATTCTGTGCCAGTTAAGATGTGTAAAGCTGCTGGGGGCATTTCATTGCAGGGCTAAGATTTGGGTTTATGTCAAATAAACAAACGCTTGAAATGTCGAATGTCATATGGTCGAGAACATATGATCGACATTCCAAGTGTTCGAAGGTTGACTTTAACGGTGCCATACAGTGCAGAATGGGAACATTTCCCTTTTCTGCACTGAAGTGCGGTCTCAGAGTTGGTATATTTAAGTAGGGGGGTGTGGGGGGTGCAGGGGGGCTTGCCCCCTGCTCGCACCATTAAGGTATGTTTTTCTTTTTTTTTTATATTATATATTTGAACTTTCAAATATCAACCATATGGTCTTGAACATATGGTATTCGACATTTAGAAAGTTCGAATATATAACATAGACTCTAAGATTTTACTATTTCAGCACCATTTTTTTTGCTTCGCTTATTTAATACAGGTGCAGCTTTACTATTCACCAATTACTGCTGCATATTTGTGAATTGTGGGACTATGAATCCCACCCTTAGGCTGCACAACAGTTCACTTTTTTTAAAATTCTCTATCTGTGCATTGCAATGTGAGGAAGTCTAAAGTAATTTAAATTATAGCAAAGAATATTCTTAGAATTTATGTCAAGCTGAATGAGCCCAATATATTTTATAAAATTAGGAAAACTAATTGCAGAGTTTTTGATCAGCCATACTACAAAAATAAAAGCATTTGAGTACTTAGTTACAGAAGTGCAGACACATTTCAGTCATTATGATTTATTTAGGCTTTGCTAACAAGTGCATAGATGGTTACAATGCATATCAAACAGGTTTATCTGTTTCTGTTTTTTTTTTTTCTGGAATGCAAGTGTTACATTTCTAAGCATTTCTTCATGTGTTATAATTGTGGCTGTGTTAATCATAGACGTGACTTGCAACATGCATAACCCTGTTGCTGAGAAGCTAACTTGCAGGTTTTCTCTTGTATACCTCTCCCATTTTCCTGGCATCACATTGTGCATTAAGCCAAAGCATGACAAAGAGTAAAATAATTCCTTGGAGTCTTTCACTACTGAATCTCTTACATTTTGTAATAGATGCACAGCTCAAAATCACATGCTAACAAGAGTCAGAGATTTTTCTATAGTTCTGGTTTCTACTGCATGAAACCAATACCTGTTTGTACAAGATAATGTTTAGGACGGGTGTTCCACAATGCACACTCTTTCACGTTATTGCCAAGTTTAATCACATGTCTAATACAATGCTTTGACACAGAATATGCATGCATACATTACAAATATGCTAAAATAATTATTTATAAGCAAACCAAGAACATATTTTAATCTACTTTTTTTTTACGTCAAATTTGTTATTAATTAATTGCTTTTTTCACGTTACTGCTTAAATACTATATTCAGAATTAATTCAGTGTTACTACAAAATCAATTCATTTTTTTTTCCTGAGCAATTAGGATTTGAAAGTCTGTCTAATGAGATTGCTCATTACCCCTGGCATAATACGGTTAGTGAAATATTACCATTTACCTACTCTTATATTGTAATATACAATACTTGAACCATGTTTCATTTTTATTGGTCTAAACAAGAGATTCAATGGACATAATATCATCTGTGCACTAGAGATTCATAATGCTTAGACAAGTAAAACATGGAATACAGCTAGCAGAAGACATGCCAAAGGGTAGGAGTGTTCCAGTCACTTGCACAATTACTACTCATTAATCAGTTATGCAGTTGTGCACATGCTGAGTTTACTGACATGCTTACTTGCATGTACACAGTCTACGAGTTTCATAAACACAAAGAATGTCAGGTAATGTGCATAGGATGTGGCAGTAAAATGCTAGTTGCTCATAACCTTTGCCTGGTGTGTGACCGGTTAAGCTGATTTTGCTATATTGTTAGGAATCTAGGACTAAAGAATCTCATGTGTGCACTCTCATACAGTTTTCGAATGATATCTCACAGATCTTCTCAGACTGAATATGCCAGCTTGCAGATAGAGACCAGATTAGAAACTCCAGGAATCAGGAAGTCACACACGTGTAGATTCGTGGATTGTCAGCAGTGCATTGGTGAAAACAGGTGATACATGATGGCTTATGGAGCTCTGCAGAAGTGCTCTTCACTCATTCTTATACAGCTCTTGTCATAGGAATGTGCTCATGGTGCTAATACACAATCGCTATTATTCGTATGTGCCTTGTGTGCTGTGACGTTCTGAAATACTGCCACTCATGTTGCTTCTCAAATCTCATTGCTACATAGTACTTCATATCAAACCGTCTAATAACCTGGTAAATGCACTGCAATACACATAAAACTCATGAAAGTAGCATGACACATACCATAAGCCATAGAGGTATAGTACAAATGCAACAGTATGCTTGTTTTGTGGAACTGCATAAACAGCATATTTATTCAGTAGGACAATGTCTGCTTTTTTTTTCTTCATGCTGTTTACCTAGCAACATTAAACACAATGAACATTAAACAGGCTGAAATGAAAAGTTGCAGCTCTCCAGCAAAGAAGACAACTGTACAAAATGATACGTGTGTCAATTTATTTGATACTCAGTTAATGAATTAGCATGTGAACTTTATTAAACATGTTGAATTTCCTTTATTGCATTACTTAAAATGTACATGCCACAGACCACATGACACTTGTTACTGTGTTTTTATAGGTGGGACAGCAACAACTAGGGATTATTGCACAATTCTGAAATCGTTAAGACTGTTTCTGTAGTATTTGTAACAGATGGGCCAGAGAGGATGCCAGAAATGAATTAAATAAAGGAATGACAACTTATTACATAGCATTCACATGGGCATACTGAAATCTGTTGCTATGTGTTACAGTCATGTAAACTTCCTTTCAAACACCACATGGTGCTTTCACACATCACTGTACTGAAGGTTAAATTTCAGTCTTAATTAGCCATTGCATGGCAAACAATAGCAGCATGCCTACTGCTGCGTCAGTGCTCTCCCCTTCCAATGAATGAGTGCAACAAACACCAATAAAGTATTTTTGGATGAGTAGATAGATATTGCCAAAATAACTATCTGTAGCATTGAAACCGAAATATAGCTAGTGGAAAAGCATTAATCATCATTCAAAAGTTCTCATATGACGTGCAGACCAAACCTCTTTCTCTCAAATTATGAAAGTTACGCAGCAAAATATTTAGTGCTGTCATGTTTCATTCATATCATAATTAAATGGATCACCTTTGGGGGATGGTTAAAGCATCGCAGTTACATGCTAAGCTAATTATATTTTCAAATATTTTAGGCTATGTTGCTGTTATTAACTACTCTTACACTGAATATTGGCAGCATAAGAAAACATAACTTATCACTTTACCTCAGTGCTGATGTCTTGCAGCTAATTATTCAACATGACAGGCTGTAAAGCTTGGAAAATATAATAAGAGCTATTTGTAATACGTAATCTGAATGATTAAATGTATTTTTAATTTGCAAATGCTCATAGCCAGCCTTAGGCATATGCCATCTAGGTGGCCACCTAGGCTGCTACTCTAGCAGGGGAGTTTTTCCAGTATTCATTTTTTTTGCAGTAAAGAAATGGTTTCTCTAAAATGTGTTTAATGAATACAGAAAAAACTGAACAGTTAGACAAACTGTGAGAAAAAGGAAGAAAAAAGTAATCTGGATGGTGTAGGTAGACCTAATTGGGGACACCAGGTGGTGTGTGTGGGGGGGGGGGGCGCTGTGGAGCCCTTCTGCCTAGACCACCAGCTGATCAAAGACCGGCCATGCAAATGCTGATGCTTTTAGTACAGCAATCCACACTCTCATTTTGCTCTTTGTTTATCTGATCTTTCTCAGACATTAACTCTGTCATTCCTAAAGTTTATAAGGGTTACCTCTGTTACATTGGTATATGCCTCCTATAGGAGCTGTGGTATATTAAGTTACTCCACCTCTTTCACATTTTCACACCAGGTTAATTTATCTCCCCATTTGAAATGAAGACCTTCTCAATTCGGAATTTTTTGCTTTTATTACAATTGTCATCATCTACGTATGTCTTTTGGCTTTTCCCGGTTAGGGGTTGCCACAGAAGATCTCTGGTCTGCTACTGATTGGCAGTGATTTTTTACGGTGTCGAGTTGCCAGCCTGGTGCCCAACCTTCACAGAAAGCACACACATAATCATGCACCTACCTGCATGTCTTTAAAGTTTACCCGACCACAGGGAAGACATGCAGACTCTGCATATAAGGTGCTCCAGCCGAGAATCGAACTGGAGAATCTGATTTAAAAGCCCACATTTGCACTGGTTTCTTTCCTGTAACTAGTCCAGTCCAGATACAGATTCTTAGTTTTAGCATTTGAATTTGCTTATTCGTACTCAGCACTTGTTCAGAACTTGTTGTAAGCACTAAATAAGCTACAAATTACTACAGCACTCAACCTTCCTCATTACCTAGATGAAAACAGTTTTTGTACTTACTTTCCTCAGTTGCTTAGAGAAAAACAGCTCTTGTACTCACTTTCCTCACTTATCTAGAGAAAATAGTTTTTTTATTCAGGCATGTCCAAGCGTCAGCTCCCAGTGTTCTTTCCTGTCTATCTGATGAATCTGGGCATTTTGGGGCAATGTAGCAATTGCCTCATGTACACAGACAACCCTCTCCTCCTACCACCCAACACTACAACCTGTGAGAGATGCACTTATCTAGCCAAACTGGAGGTAAAGCTCCCTCCAACCAAGACTGAACTTGACATTCAAGAGGAGAAGGTAAACACTTGCACCACACCACACTCATCACATAGTCCCACTAAATCTACTCCACCAAAATCCACACATAGAAACACAAAAACATTCACGGAGGCTCTTAATAATAATCTGCTCAAGCAACAGAGACCTCCAAAGTAGAAATGCAAGCAACCTCTACCCCCCAACACAACCCAAATGACACATAGCCCACAGACTCAGTGTGCCACTCAACCACAGCCCATAAGGCAAAACAACGTACCCAAGACACTAGTCATAGGTGACTCTATAGTCAGGCACACTGATGTCCCACTCACCAGGCTAAAAAAGGAGAAGGTTACTGTCAGCTGCCTGTCGGGTGCCAGGATCTACCACATAACCCACGCACTCAGATTACTCCACAACAACAAATATGACTCTGTCATTGTCCATGTTGGTGTGAACGACCTGAGATGTACCTTCCTGAACTATATGAAAAGAGACATGGAAGAGCTCTCAAATCTTGTAGCCCAGGCAGGTATGACCCTAGCCTGGAGTAGCATTCTGCCACTGTCCAGAATGATACTGCAGTACAAGGGCAAAATGCTTGACTTCAACAATTGGCTAAGCTTCTGGTGTCATTCTAAGGGGATCCAGTAACTGTCTGCCTGGGATGACATGGTAGACAGACCACGATGCTTTGCTAGAGATGGCCTGCACCTGCCTCTCCTGGGATTCCAGATACTGACTAAGGCTCTTGCCGTCCCTATAGTGCCTTTTTTAGACAAGATTCAAATGACAAATTTACCACCGTAACAGGAACAGGCAAACAAAAACAAAGGGTAATGCTACTCAATGCTAGAAGTCTAAATCTCAAAATGTACCCACTCAAGGCACTCCTTAAAATGGAGAACATCGATATCAGTGCAGTGACTGAGACCTGGTTCAAGACTCCAGAGACCACCCCTGCACTACCAGGCTATAACTCATATCACACTTTAAGGCCATGTAACCTGGGCCGGAACACCAAAGGTGGAAGTGTGTCCATATTCATTAAGGATATCCACACCTCCAAGCTAGTTGCTCAGCATAATGCATTTGAGGTTATCCAAGTGCATCTAACTCTGGGCAAAACTGCCATCCAAATTGCAGCTTGCTACAGATCTCTCACCATGCCCCAGGATTACCACTCCTTTTTTCTTGATATACTGGAAAATATTAGGGTTCAACCAAACACCCTAATAATAGGCGATTTCAACTACCCCACCATTAACTGAGAAAACTACTCATGTACCAACTCCTTCACTCAACGCTTTCTGGAATTCATAAATTCTAATGCCCTGGATTAACTTAAACACACCCCCACCAGAGGAAACAATATCCTAGACCTAGTCATTTCCAGCATGAGTGACCAGTGTTCCACACCTGAAGTATACTCCTCGATGGTCCGATCCAACCATAGGCTAATCACCCTAGATATCCACATCCCGCCCCCACCCCCCATTAAGGAAACCACAGTAAAAAATTTCTCCAAAATCAACTTCATGCTTCTTAAGACAGAAGTGGCAAACTTCATGACATCCATGCAGATGGACAATACAGTTACGATGGCTGAATCCTACACAAATGCACTCTATAAACACTTACACGAGTGCATGGATCATGCTATCCCAAACAGAGCCAAGACGCTATCCTTCTAAAAAAGGAAGCCAATCTCGTGGTCCCCTGCCATAAACAAACTGTACAACAGAAGGAAGAAACTGTTGCAAAGGAGAGTAAAATCCCATGTGTGGAGGAGCTCCCTAGTCAGCCTCAGTAAGAAGCTGAGATCCCTTATAAGATCCTCCAAAGCCAGCTACAAAAACAAAATCACCACTAATTCTAAGGGCAATCACAAAGCATTCTATAGCTATGTCAAGAATCTCAATGGCAGCACCCAGATCTGCTCTGAGTTACAGCATAATGGCACGGAAATGACAGAACCAACTGATATTGCCAACATCCTGGCAGATAGGTTCAGTGCTAACTTTACCCCCTCTCACCCCCTAAAGTGCCCATATCTATACAGGAAGAATGCAGAGTCCCTGTAATTACAACTATGCAGGGAAAAGCTGCATTCTCTAAAGCCAAAAACACAGCATCCATGGGACCGGACAACATCCCAGGCTGCGTGGCTCCCGCCTAAGCACCATGTTCAATCATAGCCTCACATCAGGCTTTTTGCCCACTGAATGGTGCACATCAACAGTTATACCACTCCACAAAGGGGGAGCCACCACCGATCCTGGGAACTATCACCCTATTAGCCTGACGAGCCTGGTCTTCAAGGCCATGGAACTTATCATTGTGGAACTCATAAACAAAGACATTGATAACCTCCAAACTCTGGACCCCACCCATTTCGGGTTTGTGAAGGGCAGATCATGCTTCCTGAACCTGATCAACTTCTGTGAGGCAGTCACTAAAGCCGTAGATGAGGGTAAGGTGGTTCACACAGCCTGTCTTGACTTCGCCAAGGCTTTTGACACCATCCCCCATTCTGGAATTATAGCTAAACTCACTAAACTAGGTATAAATCCCTAGGTCACAAGATGGGTTGCCAACTGGCTCACTGATAGAACCCACACTGTAAAAGTTGCAGACTTCAAACCAGTGACAAGTGAAGTACCACAGTTCAGTTCTGGGACCTGTCCTGTTTGGTATCTACTTCTCTGAAGTACATGCTAACACAAAAGACCTCTGGCTAACGAAGTTTGCAGATGGCTGCAAACTAGGAGCCATAGCTGAGTCCCCAAATGATGTGGACATCCTACAGAAGGGCCTCACTGAGACAGCTGCCTGGTATCAAAGCCATGGCCTCAAGCTCAATGCCAAAAAGTGCATTGTCATCTCCTTTGCTAAAAACTCTGTACCCATTAACTACCACATGGGCAGCAGTCTGCTTAACACCAAATGTGTGATAAGAGACCTTGGGACCCAGGTGGACAGTAGTCTCGCCTTTGATAATCACATCGCCAAAGTAGTCAGGAAGTCCTTCTACATGACACACCTCATCAAAAAAGGGTTCTCATCCAGAAAAAAAGAGGTCATTGTTCCCCTCTACTCAACACTCATTAGACCCATTATAGAGTACAACGCCCCTCACAAGACATCTGCAGCAGCTGGAAAGGCCACAGATGTACCACTCAAAGAGGATTACTGACCTCAAACAGATGCCCTACACTGACCACCTCAAAAAACTCCAGCTTTACTCTGTAGCATATCGCCTACACCGAGGTGATCTCTATATAACATATAAAGCTATGTTAAACCCAGAGCTGTTGGACATGCTACACCTAAAGAAATCTTAATCCCTCCAAGCTACAAGCTCTAGGGATCTAAAACTTGTCACCACAATAAACAGGACATGCTGGAGGGATAGATTCTTGTCCCAGAGACTTCCCATACTCTGGAACAAGCTACCCATCTATGTCAAGCAGAGTTCCTCATTAGCATTCTTCAAGAAAAATCTTGACGAGTGGATGGGAAATAGGAAATACACCCCAGGAATCACTTCTGTGGCTCTGCTCAACAGTGGCACAGGAAAATAACATTCTTGGGTGGCGTAAGCCAGGGAACCTTGTTGGCTAGGCTTACTTAGGCCCTTGGGCTGATAGTCTAGTACCTACCTATGAACCTATGAGAACCTCTTGCTGTCATTATTTATAGGCTTCATTTAAAAATTTTAAATGTAAAACTTAATTAAAAAAAATAAATTAAGCCTGCTTTCTGAAGAGTAAAATACCAAACAGAAAAAAAAAATGCATGCGTGTATGTGTGTGTGTGTGTGTGTGTGTGTGTGTGTGTGTGTGTGTGTGTGTGTGTGTGTATATATAATATATATATATATATATATATATATATATATATATATATATATATAACACGGATGGGCTCTTACTGACCAATTTTGCAGACGACTGCAAGCTGGGAGACATTATTAACTCCCCAAGTGATGGAGAAATCCTACAGAAGGCCACACTGAGATCAATGACTGGTGTCAAAACCATGGCCTTCAGCTTAATGCCAAAAAATGCATCGTCATCTCCTTTGGGAAAAATTCAGTTCCCACTAATTACCACATCGATGGGCGCACACTGAGCACTCAAACGTTATAAGAGATCTGGGGACACAGGCTAACAGCAACCACTCCTTCGACCACCACATTGCCACTGTGGTCAAAAAGTACTGTTATGGGGCACATCTCATTACCAAGGATTTTGCATCCAGGAAGAAAGAGGTCATCATCTCGCTCTACTCTTCCCTCATTAAGCCAATCATTGAATATAACGCCCCATTTGGCATGTACCTCACTAAACACATGCAACAGCTGGAAAGGCCACAAAAGTACATCACGAAGAGGATCCTAGGCCTTAAACACATGTCCTACATGGACTGACTCAAAAAATTCCAGTTATTCTCTGTCTCATATTGTCTACTAAGAGGCGATCTCTGCTTGACTTACAAAGCCATGTCTGACCCAGCTCTTTTAGAAATGCTACATCTAAAGAAATCCCAATCCCTCCACACCACATGCTCCAGAGACCTCAACCTCATTACCACAATCAACAGAACATGTTGGAGGGACATGTTCATTACCCAGAGACTGCCCATGCTCTGGAATAGACTTCCCATACATGTCTAGCAGAGCACCTCACTGGCCCTCTTCAAGAGAAATCTTGATGAGTGAATGGGAAATAGAAAGTTCACCCTGGGGATCACTCCAGTGGCTCTACTTGATAAAAACACTGGGAACTAACATCAGGTGGCACAATGCCAGGGCATTTCTATGGGCTAGGCTTGCAAAGACTCCAGGGCCATTAGCCTAGTACACACCTATGAGCCTATCTCTCTCTCTCTCTCTCTATATATATATATATATATATATATATATAGATATAAATATATATATATATATATATATATATATAGATATAAATATATATATATATATATATATATATATATATATATATATATATATATATATAAATATATATACTGCAGTGGTGGTGGTGCTGCGGTAGTGTTGTCGCCTCACAGTAAGACGTTGTCCTGTTCGATTCTCAGCTAGAGAGTTTTCTGTGTGGAGACATGCGTGAATGGGTGTACCTTCGTTGAAGGTTGTGCGTCAGAGCTGGCAACTTGGCACGTAAAAATCTACTGCCAATCATTAGCAGACCAGAGTTCTGCTGTGGCGACCCCTAACCAGGAAAAGCTGAAAGACGCAACAACAACATATATATATATATATATATATATATATATATATATATATATATATATATATATATATATATATGTAGTGAATACATGGGGAGTGAAAGAGTTGCTGAACTTTGGCCAACTTGTCTTTACTTGCATTCTGCAACATATCAAGTATGGATTTCATTACATTGTCCTGTTAAAGGATAGCTGTTCCCAAAATGGGCATTTTCTTTTTTTTCTGATCATTTCTCTCTTTGCAGCAACACCCCCCCCCCATGAGTGTCATATACAAAGAAAGCATGACTTTTGCACTGCTGTCACTGTTTTCTGTCTTAAACATTTTTGTATCCTTGCTGAACAACAGCTTTACTTTTTCTGTAAGCTCTCACATTATTTCCTTCTGGTGTTTCTTAAATTAGATTTGATATCATGTATTTAGTAAAGGGCAGTTACAACTCGGGGTTTGACAGCTTTAAGAAAACTATATAATTAAGCAGGTCATGGGACATCAAGAAGTTTTACACCTATATGCTAACGACAAATTGTCTTTTATATGTGTGTGCTAATCAAGACACAAATTATTAACTTTGCACCTTAGCTAAAAGCCTTACATACATAACTTAAACCAAGCTATCCATAAGCGATAATAACAAAACTCAAAGGACATCATTGTAGAAGTGAAACAGGCACATGTAGAAAATCAAGTACTCAGTGTGAATGAAGGGAATCCACTGCAGTAAATGCTCTTTCCATCACGCGTGCATTGCAGCAAGGAGGAAAAATACTTCATAGGTTCATAGGTAGGTACTAGGCTATCGGCCCTAGGGCCCATACAAGCCTAGCCAAAAAATGTACCCTGGCTTTCGCCACCCAAGAAAATTATTTTCCTGTGCCCCTGTCGAGCAGAGCCACAGAAGTGATCCCCGGGGTGAATTTCCCATCGAATCATCAAGATTTTTCTTGAAGAGTGCTAATGAGGAGCTCTGTTTGACATAGATAGGTAGCCTGTTCCAGAGTATGGGAAGTCCCTGGGACAGGAATCTATCCCTCCAGCATGTTCTGTTTATTGTGGTAACGAAGTTAAGGTCCCTAGAGCGTGTAGCTCAGAGGGATTGGGATTTCTTTAAGTGGAGCATGTCCAACAGCTCTGGGTTTGACATAGCTTTGTATGTTAGGCAGAGATCGCCCCTGAGTAGGCGATATGCGATGAAGTAAAGGTGTAGCTTTTTGAGACGGTCTGCATAGGGCATCTGTTTGAGGCCAGTAATCCTCTTTGTGAGGTATTTCTGTGGTCTTTCCATTTGTTGTAGATGTCTTGTGAGGTACATACCAAAAGGGGTGTTGTACTCTATAATGGGTCTAATGAGTGATGAGTAGAGGGGAACAATGACCTCTTTTTTTCTGGATGAGAATCCTTTTGTGATGAGATGAGCCACGTAGAAGGATTTCCTGACCACTGTGGTGATGTGATTATCAAAGGAGAGACTACTGTCCACCTGTGTCCCAAGGTCTCTTATCACATTTTCGGCATTAAGTAGACTACCAGCTATGTGGTAGTTCATGGGTACAGAGTTTTTACCAAAGGGGATGACAATACACTTTTTGGCATTGAGCTTCAGGCCATGGCTTTGACACCAGGTATCTGTCTCAGTGAGGCCCTTTTGTAGTTTGTCCACATCGTTAGAAGTTTCGATGATGGCTCCTAGTTTGCAGTCATCTGCAAACTTTGTTAGCCAAAGACCTTCTGTGTTGGCCTGCACTTCAGAGAAGTAGATACCAAACAGGAGAGGACCCAGGACTGAATCCTGTGGTACTCCACTTGTCACTGCTCTGATGTCGGATTTGGAATCCGCTACTTTCACAGTGTGGGTTCTGTCCGTGAGCCAGTTGGCAACCCATCTTGTGACATAGGGATTTATACCTAGTTTAGTGAGCGTATCTATAATTCCAGAGTGGGGGATGGTGTTGAAAGCCTTGGCGAGATCTAGATAAGCTGTGTGAACCATTTTACCCTCATCTATGGCTTTGGTGACTGCTTCAAAGAAGTCAATCAGGTTTAGGAGACATGATCTGCCTTTTACAAATCCAAACTGAGTAGGGTCCAGAGTTTGGAGATTACCAATGTCTTTGTTTATGAGTTCCATGATGATACATTCCATGGCCTTGCAGACCAGGCTCATCAGGCTAATGGGGCGGTAGTTCCCGGGGTCCGTCATGGCTCCCCCTTTGTGGAATGTGATAACTGTCATGGTGTGCCATTCAGTGTTTACAAAGCCTGAGGTGAGGCTATGATTGAACATGGTGCTTAGGTAGGGTGCCAGTTCATTCTGTAGTTCATGTAGAATGCAGCCTGGGATATTGTCAGGTCCCATGGATGCTGTGTTTTTGGCTTTGGAGAGTGTGTTTTTTACCTGTGCAGCCATGATTATAGGAACTTTGCATTCTTCTGGTATAGAGATGGGCCCTCTAGGGGGTGAGAGGGGGTAAAGTTAGCACTGAACCTATCTGCTAGGATGTTGGCAATATCAGTTGGTTCTGTATATTTAGTGCCATTATGCTGTAACTCAGAGCAGATCTGAGTGCTCCCATTTAGATTCTTGACATAGCTATAGAATGCTTTGTGGATGTCTTTAGAGTCAGTGGAAATTTTGTTTTCATAACTAGCTTTGGAGGATTTTATGAGGGATCTCAGCTTCTTACTGAGGTTGACCAGGGAGTTCCTCCAGTCATGGGATTTTACTCTTTTTTGCAACAGTTTCTTTCTTTCTTATGTTGTAGAGTTTGTTTATGGCAGAGGACCACCAGATTGGCTTCCTTTTTTTGGAGGATAACATCTTGGTTCTATTAGGGATAGCATGATCCATGCACTCGTGTAAGTGCTTATAAAGTGCATTTGTGTAGGATTCGGCAGTCATACCTCTATTGTCCATCTGCATGGGTGTCATGAAGTTTGCCACTTCTGTCTTAAGAAGTGTGAAGTTGGCTTTTGAGAAGTTTTTTTACGATGGTTTCCCTAATTGGGGTTGGGGGTGGGATGTGGATGTCTAGGCTGATAAGCTTGTGGTCGGATCTGACCAACGAGGAATTGACCTCTGGTGTGGAACACTGGTTTCCCATGTTGGTAATAACCAGGTCAAGGATATTGCTGCCCCTGGTGGGGGTGTGAATAAGTTGATCCAAGGCGTTGGAATTTATGAATTCTAGAAAACGTTGAGCAAAAGAGTTGGTACATGAGTTGTTTTCCCAGTTAATGGTGAGGTAGTTGAAATTGCCCATTATTTGGGTGTTGGGTTGTACCCTAATACTTTCTAGTGAATCAAGAAATGAGGAGTGTGAATCCTGGGGCATGGTGGGGGGTCTATAGCAAGCTACAATTTGGATTGCGGTCTTGCCCAGAGTTAGTTGCACTTGGATAGTCTCGGATGCATTATGCTGTGCAACTAGCCTGGAGGTGTGGATATCCTTAATGAATATGGACATGCCTCCACCTTTAGTGCTTCTTTCTGGGTTAGGTGGCCACAAGGTGTGGTATGAATTGAAGCCTGGTAATGCAGGGGTGCTCTCTGGAGCTTTGTACCAGGTCTCTGTCACTGCACAGATGTCAATGTTCTCCATTTTAAGGAGTGCCTCGAGTGAGTGCATTTTGAGGTTTAGACTTCTAGCATTGAGTAGCATTACCCTCAGATTTTGCTTGCTTGTACCTGTTACAGTGGTGAATTTGTCATTTGAACCTTGCCTAAAAAAGGCACTATAGGGTTGGCAAGAGTCTTAGCCAGTATCCGGAATCCTAAGGCTGACAGGTGCAGGCCATCTCTGGCAAAGCATCGTGGACTGTCAATCATGTCGTCCCAGGCAGACAAATACTGGATCCCCTTAGAATGACACCAGAAGCTTAGCCAATTGTTGAAGTCAATCATTTTGTCCTTGTACTGTGGTATCATTCTGGGTGATGGCAGGATGCTACTCAGAGTTAGGGTCATACCTGCCTGGGATACAAGATCGGAGAGCTCTTCCATGTCTCTTTTCATGTAGTCCAGGGAGGTACGTCTCAGGTCATTTACACCAACATGGACAATGACAGTGTCATATTTGTACTTATTGTGGAGTGACCTGAGTGCATGTGTTATGTGGCGGATCCTGACACCTGACAGGCAGCTGACAGTAACTTTCTCCTTGTTTAGTCTAGTGAGTGGAACATCAGTGTGCCTGACTATAGAGTCACCTATGACTAGAGTGTTGGGTACGTTGTTATGCCTTATGGGCTGTGGTTGAGTGGCATGTTTGTGGGCTATGTGTCATTTGGGTTGTGTTGGGGGGTGGAATTTGCTTGCGTTTATGCTTTGGATGTCCCTGATGCTTGGGCAGGTTTTTATTGAGAGCCACCATGAATGTAGGTGAGTGTTTTGTGTTTCTGTGTGTGTGTTTTGGTGGTGTAGGTTTTGAGGGACTATGTGTTGAGTGTGGTGTGGTGCAAGTGTTTACCCTCTCCTCTTGACTGTCTAGTCCAGTCTTGGGTGAAGAGAGCTTTGCTTCCAGTTTGGTTATATAAGTGCATCTCTCACAGGTTGTAGTGTTGGGTGGTAGGAGGAGAGGGTTGTCTGTACATGAGGCAATTGCTGCATTGCCTCAAGATGCCCAGATTCATCAGGTTGACAGGAGAAATCACTGGGAGCTGACCCTTAGACATGCCTGGATAAGTGCTTATTTATTAAGTACTAAAAACTGCTTTCCACTAGACAAGTGAGGAAAGTTGAGTGCTGTAGTAATTTACAGCTTATGTAGTGCTTACAATGAGTTCTGAACAAGTGCTGAGTTCAAAGAAACATATTTGAGTGCTGAAACTAGAAACTGGATAGATATAAGAAAAAAAAACTAAGCTAGAAGGCTTCCCTCCAAAACAGAAGGGCTTGGGGGCTCAGAAGCCTACAGTCTATACCACCTAACAGGAAAAGCAGGAAACAATCTTAAATTTTTTTCTTCTGTTTCCCAGATGCTCTCTTTGTACACAGTAGGAGTGCCTGAAATCAGAATATGATCTCACTGCACTCAGTTGAGTGAGCAAATGAGATGGGCCCAGAAGGAGTATCCAAACACAAATTTACAAGAGGGGCGGGCAGTTTCATGGCCACTAAGATTAACACCAAAACAAAAACAGGGAAGGTGGGTGGGACTAACTGAAGAGCAGAGTCAAGACTTCCAGTTCATTTAATATACCTGCAACACAGTTAAGTCAATTGAAATACTGTATTCTTTGAAAAAAAGTGCAGATAAAGGTACTTAAATTCTCTTATACGTCCAGTTGACTAAAGCTAGATCTTAGCCGGCCAAAGCTGAGGTTTTTAAGCAGAAAATATTTCAAACTGTACCACTTAAATAGGCAAGGACAGGAAATCAAAGAATGTGGCTACCCCCACACTTGCAATTACTAACAGATAATAAAATTCAGCAAGCACTGACTAAAGAGCAGAGTCAAAACTTCCAGTTCAGTTAATATTCCTGCAACACAGTTAAATCAATTTAAATACTGTATTCTTTGAAAAAAGTGCAGATAAAGGTACTTAAATTCTCTTATACGTCCAGATGAATACAGCTAGATCTTCAAACCAGCCTAACAAATTCCCAATAAGACATTTGTATACAACCATGGCCCATTAAAGAAGTTTGTTACTTTTAATATTTGGATTTCATTTATTGTGCATCCGTTTTGGTGATCCAGCTCACCTGAGCTGTTGTTTTCAGTTGTCGTTTGCTGGCAGTTTGAATTACAGTATTTTAAAGTATATTGTTGTTGTTTGTCTTTCGACTTTTTCCCGGTAAGGGGTCACCACAGTGGAACTCCGGTCCGCTAATGATTGGCAGTAGATTTTTTACAAAATGCCGAGGTGTCAGCTCAATGCCCAACCTTCAACGAAGGCACACCCATTTACGCACACATGTCTTTCGAACGCTACCCAACCATGGGGAGGACATGCAAACTCCACATAGAAGGCACTCCCAAGCCAAGCCGAGAATCGAACGGGAGAACCTCTTGCTGTGAGGTAGCAATGCTACTGCCGTACCACCACATCTCTAGTAAATGCACCACTGGAATATTGATAAAACACAATGGAAGATACACTTGAATCTTGCATCACTTCCTGCATCCCACCACAATTCAGTTTTGGTCACAGTATTTTGTTTTTCCTTTGGGGATTCTGAAATGGCCAGCATAATGTGCACGATTTCTCTGAAGACCATATCATCAAGGACACCCAAAAACATCCTGATAGGAAAATATGCTGTTTGAACTATTATGTTTGGAAACTGTGAAGAAACAACTTCTCCTTTGCCTTAGTCAATAATTTCTAAAATTACAACTCTTAATTTAAAAAATAATTTCTTTCAAAGTGTAACTGTGAAGCCATAGATAGTAGTAGCATTCACCGTGTGCCCCCATGCAGATTTTGATTCTGATGGTAACTCTAAAAAAATGAGATGAAATGACAAAGATTATCACATCTAATTTTAAATTCACTTATACAAATAATTATTTGTTTGACAAAGTAACTGAAGGAGCTTAAAACACATCAGCTGATCTATAAGAAGAAAATTAACTAACTGAAATGGCAGTGTAATAAACCACAAATACTGAAGCAGATTTATTAGAGTTGTATCTTGGACAACAGGAATCAGAAATGTAAATACCCTTTTCTAGCTAGAGTGAGGCAAAGGGGGTGGCTGATCTGGATGCAAGCTCTTATGGCTGTTCCTATTGGGCCTGTGCACAGTATTGCATTCATATAAGAAACTGTGTGTGATATGGCACCTCTTTAATGATCACCAATTCTGCATTTATAGAGACCCGCATATAAATCCACCAAGCAGCTGTGCAACAGTAGCAAGGAGCTTTGGTATAGTTTAAAGTGGAGTGGAAGACCTTTTATTTCAAGTTTCCTTCTCAAGTTTAAGTTGAGTGGAGTGCCAGTCTGAGGAACTACCCATGGTTCCAGATGACTTAACTACAGCTGTGTTCCTTCTAGACAAAATAGACAACATTGAGAACTGAGGTAGTTGACAATAACATTTACATCTTTAGTATACCCGTGTATATGTCCCCTGCAGCAGACTACAGGCAGCACATTATACATCACCTGCAGCAAACTACAGGCAGAGCAGAATGTTGTCCCTGCTGCTGGCTACAGGCAGTATATTATACATCACCTGCAGCAAACTACAGGCAGAGCAGAATGTTGTCCCTGCTGCTGGCTACAGGCAGTATATTATACATCACCTGCAGCAGACTACAGGCAGAGCAGAATGCTGTCCCTGTTGCTGGCTACAGGCAGTACATTATACATCACCTGCAGAAGACTACAGACAGCACAGAATGTTCTCCCTGCTGCAGACTACAGACAGTACATTATACATCCCCCGCTGCAGACTACAGGCAGCACAGAATGTTGTCCCTGCTGCAGACTACAGACAGTACATTATACATTCCCTGCAGCAGATTACAGGCAGCACAGAATGTTGTCCCTGCTGTGGACTACAGGCAGTACATTATACATCCCCTGCTGCAGACTACAGGCAGCACAGAATGTTGTCCCTGCTGTGGACTACAGGCAGTACATTATACGTCCCCTGCAGCAGACTGCAGGCAGCACAGAATGTTGTCCCTGCTGCAGACTACAGGCAGTGCATTATACATCCCCTGCAGCAAACTACAGGCAGCAAAGAATGTTGTCCCTACTACAGACTACAAGCAGTACATTATACGTCCCCTACAGCAGACAACAGACAGCACAGAATGTTGTCCCAGCTGCAGACTACAGGCAGTATCTTATACATCCCCTACTGCAGACTGCAGGCAGCAAATGTAATGCAATTGTAACTAATAAAGGAAGGAGCAATGTGTGAGATGACAACAGTGATTTATTTTGTATATTTGTCATATATATATATATATATATATATATATTATTAGATGGACAGGAGAGCTAGTGTGGCTTATGGGACAATTGCAGGGGAATAAGAAAGGACACAAAATAGTGAACAGCTGAGGTACAAGATAGTTGTATAAAGTAAAGAAGGAATAGGCTGGAAAAATCCCAAGTAAAACTGAAATTAGATGATAGGGAAATTGATGGTGGGGATCAGCAGAGGAAAAAAGAAATACTAGACGATGGGAAGGAAGAAAGAAATAGAATGAAAGCTTGATGAGAGGAAAAACTGTTAATAAGAGAATCATGGAGAATAGTGGACAGAAGAAAGAGATCTTGCAATGGTTGAGATATAGCCTGTAGAATATATACACTGCAAAGTATGCACTTATCCGCGATGAATGAAAGAAGCAGTTTTAAATTATGATGTGTACTGAAAAAAAAGAAAATATGCAGCAGTACCCAAGGGAAAAGACTGTATGATGTGCTAATCCTGGTAATGTGAACTCCTGTCCAAGGCACAATCACAATGTAATTACTATATACTTCAGTTATACATGTAGACTATCTTTCATTTAAAAATAATTTATACATACATATAACATAAATGCATACATATATAAATAGAATTTACAGCATAAATTGTTTTATCCTTAGGTTCATGTGATAGTGACATCATCTGGCTAACAGGACATCTGTATTTATACCTGGTAATATGGATTTTCTGTCAGAATTAGCAGGATGGCAGAAAAATCTAAGGAATTCACTACTGTTTGTCCTGCAGCCAGGATTTGGGTGAAATTCGTTTAACCTTGGCTAGGCCATCATCTCTGTGGTGGTCACAGTTGGAGCATGGTGGTCTTTGCTCTTTATTCAAGGATGTCTTGAATTTAAGAAAACAAAGCAGACAAAGGGCAATTTGAGTTCAGTGTTGAGGGAGAAGAGTCACGGGGAAGTTTTGCTTTGCCATTTCTGTCATCCAGGTGTTTCGGTCCACAACAATTGCAGATATTGGTCTCTTGTGGTGGCTGTTTGCTACATTGTAGTGTAGTTTGCTGGTAAGTGAATTTTGGGTGCATGCTTTTTGTTTCTTTCATTTCTGCTTTGAGTGGTGCACTGATTGTTTGTTTTTAGTAGTTTAGATGTTGCAGTCTGTCTTGCCTTGTGGTGGTTTGGTTTCCATGTTTTCAAAGTTGCATACTTTATAGGTTGTGTGAACATTTACTGAATGTATCTTTGTTCTGGGGATATTCTGGAACTGGTCTGGTGTTTCCTAATAAGTGGGGTCAGATTGGAGGATTTGCTCAGCCATGCATAGGGTATGCCACCAGTACCACTTCTTCTTTCAGCATTTCCCAGTTAGGGGTCACCACAGCAGATCATCTGTCTGCTCATGAATGGCAGTGGAGTTTTATGGTGTCGAGTTGCCAGCCCGGCACCCAACCTTCCACAGAAGGCACACAAACACACACACACTCCTAGGGCCAATTTAAAGTGTCCAATTGACCTACTGCATGTCTTTGGGATGTGTGAGGAAACCAGAGCACCCGGAGGAAACCCACGTGACCACAGGGAGGACATACAGACTCCGCGCAGAAGGCACCCCAGCCAAGAATCAAACCGGAGAACCTCTTGCTGTGAGGTGGCAACGCTAACGCTGCACCACCGTGGCCACCCTATGTCATCAGTGCCACTAAAATATATAAATAAGCTATAAAGAGATTAAGTTGCAGCTGGTATAAGAAATCATATGTAGGGTCTACACCTGTAGTTAACATTTTCTTAATAGGAATGGTTGATTATTGAATTATCAAGCTAGCATCATTATAAAACCTTGAGGTTTTGCATTAGTGAGATCTGTAAAATTTGAGGTGATGCATTGAATAACCACATTGCACCTTGCAGATTTTAACTTTCACTTTTCTGTTTTTAATTCAGTGTTGTGGCAGGTCCAGACTGTTTTTTTTTCAGGTGCTTTGTTAGTTTTTTATAAATATATATATATATATATATATATATATATATATATATATATATATATATATATATATATATATATATATATCCATGTGTGGGTGCCGTTTATAATCTTGAAATACTGAAATATTGAATTTCAGTATTTCGGACTATAAACCCGAATGTTTAAAATGGCGAAAGTTCATAATCGCGAATCTGAATATCTCCAATTTGCGGTTTTGGCCTTACGCTACATGATGTCTGGGATTGTGTGTTTATGGTGTGCGGTGCCGTGTGTGGATCTAGGTGCTTTGTCAGGTAAGTGAGTATTTTGTAAGGGATTTGAGTGGGGATTAGAGTGTGTTTGAGTGTGCTGATATGTTTGATGTGTGTGTGAGGGACTGGAGAATGTGCATGTGTGAGTTTGCTTTTGTTTCCTGTTTGTGCAATCTCAGAGTTAGTATATATAAGTAGGGGGTGTGTGGGGGGCACAGCCCCCCACATGGAGGGTGCAGGGGGGCTTGCCTCCCTACTTATGTGTGTATGAGTTGTGTATGTGTGTAGTTTTTGTTTGTTTATGTTGTGATGTGGGTGTTGTGGTGTATGTATGTATGGTGCAGTGTATGCGGTTTGTTCAGTGTTTGAATTTCGCAGTTTTGGGCTTGGGGTTTTGTAGTTTTGGTGTTCTGTGGATTCGGTTTCATAGTTTCGAGATACTGAAATTTGATGTTTCAGTATTTCAAGATTATGAAGTGAATCTATATATATATATATATATATATATATATATATATATATATATATATATATATATATATGCACTCACATATATACATACATATACATAGACGTGCAAGTACATAGTCATTTACAATAATGAATTTGATAATATGGGGAGGTTCTTAGTTGTCTCAGGCAGTAAAGGATGT
The DNA here is from genome assembly GCF_019279795.1 of Protopterus annectens. NCBI lineage: Eukaryota > Metazoa > Chordata > Ceratodontiformes > Protopteridae > Protopterus > Protopterus annectens. The sequence continues at coordinate 372,211,905 of NC_056727.1, read as the reverse complement.
TTAGAAAAGAAACCAGTGATAAATCAGGCTGAATGCACAATAACTTAACAAATAGGGGTTACATCAAGTTTTCCGTTTAATGTAATCAGTGATTGAAATAATAGGTCAAATGGGTCAATAAGTGACTGTGTTTTTAGCAGTGATGGTTAGGATTTAATTATATTTTGTGGGTATGAGTGATGTATTAATTGATTCAGTTTGTTATTCGCCACTGTTTTACTTCTGTTAGATGGTTCTAGGAGGACATTAAACCATTAGTAGATATACTGATATGCATGGGCAGCTAATATATAGCAAGATTCTATTTTTTTTTGTTTGTTTTGTTTTAGTGGGAGGTAGGAGTTTTGATGTATCCGAGGTTGCTGCTCTCCCTGCTTGTTCTCTTTTAGGTTGATGTCAATTGAATGAAACCATGATCAAGATGCAAAGTTTTAATCAGTCAAAACAACAACCAAATGACAAAGGGTTCCACACCATCCCAGCTGAGATGGGGATGTTAATAAATTTATCTATGGGAGGTGAGCAATCTGTGCCAGTTCTAGTGGTATGGGGAAGGGAGCCAATGGATCAAAAGCCAAAGCAGAATCAGTTAATGATGTTCAGTACTTTGAGTGCACTGTCATCCTATGACGGTTCTTTCAGGTAATGACATTTTGGTCTACCCAATGTAGGGATTTACTTAGGTATCCAGTGAGTAGGTACTTAGTAGGCCACAGGAGTTGGGAGGCTAGACAGCTTGTAGGTGATTGTTGAGAAGGGATTGTGTAATACTGACCAGCAGGGGTTTATCAATCAAAGAGTCCCATTACAGGAACAAGGGTCGGCCAGAGTCCCATTACAGGAACAAGGGTTGTCCAAAGTCCCATTACAAGCACAAAGGTTGACCAGAGTTACATTACAGGAACAAGGGTCACCCACAGTCCCATTACAGGAACAAGGGCTGGCCAGAATCCCATTACAGGGAACAAGGGTCTGCCAGAGTCCCATTACAGGGAACAAGGGTCGGCCAGATTCCCATTACAGGAACAAGGTTTGGCCAGAGTTGCATTACAAGAACAAGGGTTGCCCACAGTCCCATTACAGGAACAAGGGTTAACCAGAATCCCATTATAGGAGCAAGGGTCATCCAGAGTTACATTACACGAAAAAGGGTCACCTATATTCTCATTATAGGAAAAAGGGTCAGCCAGAGTCCCATTACTGGAACAAGAGTCAGCCAGAGTCCCATTACAGGGAACGAGGGTCATCCAGAATCCCATTACAGGAAACAAGGGTCAGCCAGAGTCCCTTTACAGGAACAAAGGTCAGCCAGAGTCCCATTACAGGAACAAGGGTCGGTATATGTGTTATACTCTCCTACACTTAAGAATTTTAACGAGATGCACTCTTTGAGGAGTCATGAGAGGGGCGGTGAACATATGCTGAACATTCAGTGTAAGAAGTCTTAGCAGGGCCATAACAGGGTCTAGGTGAACTGAAGCAAGATTCGAGTGTAAGAGGTTGGCATATTCATCATGGGAGAGATTAGAAAAAATTGGCAAGAGAGACTGAATAAGCAATTCACAAATAAACAATGGGGGGATATATGTTTGTTTCCCAAATATGCAACAAAATTTAGATTTAGAATATTTGCCTGGAAGTGTTTACATAGATATTTTTATAACCCAAGCAGGCTCCAAAGAACCTTTCTTCAGGTGGACAAAAAATGTTGGGCATGTGGTGGGGAAGAAAGATGTAACTGAGAACATATGCTCTGGGAGTGTATTGAGCTGGCTGCCTTTAAAGATATCCTGCAGACTGCTTAGTCAGAGATGCTGGGTGGGCAGATTGGGGTGACTGAGGAGATAATTTTTTTGACTTATGATACAGAATTGGTAGTGCCTAGACATAGTAAGGTCTTGCTGAGTTTAATTATGATGGCTGCCAAAAAAGCAATAACTAGAAAATGGAAATCAACGTTTAAACCAACTTTGCTAGAAGAAACAAAGATAGTAACAGAGATAAAGCCACTGGAACTGGGATCTTAAGAAAAGGATAGGAGTAAATTACACAGGAAAAAATGGGAAATGTGGGACCATTACATGCAGAGGAGGAACAATGTTTAAAAGAAGGCAGGATCTGAATGAGCTATGTAATGGTTGACTGACAATGACTGGTTATATTAAAACTGATGTATAATGTTTGCAGTTCCAGTTGTGTTGCCATGGTTTGTAAGGTATAAGGTTTGCAACTGAAATTGTGCCACTATGATTTATTTTCATTTAAATAAATATGATTGTCTATGTCACACGTGATAATTTAATAAATATATTTTTTGTAAAAAAAGATTTATGAGTTCAGCTCTCCAAATATTAAAAGACTAAGCCTTCTTTCTCATAGTTTGCTAGGTTCATTCACTGCTATGCTTTATACCTCCTGGGGTCAAAGAATTGTTAGTATGGATATTCCCAATTTGTGCACCCATGGTACCCATGTCTCATATTACTTTAACCAACCTAGGCTGTGTAGAAGTGGTTTTGCATCTCATTCATTCTGTTAAGGGAGAGTGCCAATTTAGTCTAGGGTGCAGTCTGCCACTACTGGTACTTATTGGGATATGTATCTGGTCCTCCTCTAGAGGACTGTGGGCTCCATGTGCAGGTCTTCAGTTGTTATATGGGGGGGGTGAGTACCTTCTTCAAGTGATTACTTTGTTTTTTAACAGTTCAAGATAGATCTGTTTTGCAGCTATTTGAATAGCTGATTTTAGGCACCAGTGATCCCTGAGGTTGTTCGGGCCCCATAGTGCTGGGGGACACCAAAAACAGCAAGTTATGTTGACAGTTTATTATTTGCTTGTAAAATGAATAAAAGCTAGCACAGCAATTTTGTGTACTTAATAAACTAGGTGAGCAATAATAACTCTTCGGATGATGAATCCTAAGGACTGGCACCCCTTCTCCTTTAGCGGTCAAAGATATCTCTGCTTGTAGTAACAGTGTTTTGTCAAGCAGCAGGCTTCATCATTTCATTAACTACTTTACCACTGACATAGGCTCATTGAATTAGTTAATTCCTTCTGATGGATAGGGCCCTTGAATTAGTTAAATCTTTCTAATAGGCATTCTTTTCATTAAAACTAACATCATAGCTAATGGACATTGTATATTGTATATGTGTGTGTGTGTGTGTGTGTGTGTGTGTGTGTGTGTGTGTGTGTGTGTGTGTGTGTGTGTGTGTGTGTGCATGCACGCGTGTGTGCATGTGTGGTGTGTGCATGCATGTGTGTGTGTATGTGTGATGGTAGATATATAAGAAAAGGGAACATATGATATGGCTTCCAAGGACAAGGCCATTGGAATCATTAATAATCTATATTATGAGGATTGCTTCAGGCACAGACAGACCCTCTGAAAAATTAGGTGATCATGTGAGAGCAACTAGTCATATTATGGTGCTATGGTTGTTTTATCTGGTAAGTTGTCACTGCTAGGAAAGGGAGCCGCCTGGTGTGTGGTCACTGTGTGGTCTTTTTTCCCCCTTTCATTCCCCCCTTTCTTTTCTTGGGTCAGTCTAAATAGTTTATGATTGGTGGAGTGAGCTGTCAACAATGTTGCGCTTAGTTAGTTGGTCATACTTCTGCTGAGGAGGCAGGGTCAAGGTCTGATTGGCAAGCTGAGGTCTCTAAGTGATTATGTACTGTTTTGGATTGAACATGTGACCTGGATGGGCAGTCTGGCATGAATCATGATCAAGGATTTTCAGTATATTGAGGTCTCAAAGTAATTACTGCTTTCTGTGTTTAGTTTTATCAAATATTGGTTGTTGGTGAGGATGACATTTTATTGCACAAATTTTATTTGTTCCTAATAAACTGGTCACAGTAGCTATAAAGTATGTATTGTGACTTTGCTGGGATACAAAGCGAGAACCGTCGACAAATATATTGCATACGATGCTTGGAAATATGTGCCCTGCAATTTCACTAAACTATGTGTAGCATTTGATGAATGCAAACAGACAGACAGTGCAGTGGTGCAGCAGTAGTTGTGTTGCCTCACAACAAGAGGTTTTCTGGTTCGATTCTCAGCTGGGGTGGCTTCTGTACAGCGTATGCATGCCCTCTATGTAGGTTTGCTCTAGTTTCCTCCCATATTCCACAGACATACGTTTGGAGTGTTTTTCTCTGGGCCTCTGCTGAAAATTGGTTTTGTTCCAAGTTGGACTTTCCTGGTAAACAAATGTTAAATAAATAATGTAACTAATAGATTTAAAGTGCATACTAAATGTTTTTTTACTGTATACAACTACATCATACTTGCTTACTAATCAGTTATTTGTGCCTTGAATATTTACTAACAGTTGGTTGAAAAAAAATGAATGCTATCCTTTATAGCAGTTTGCATCATTTCTAATATCTTTTAGAAATATGACTTTTTGTGTTGAGCTACATTTTTGCCCACAGAAATATTTTCACTCCAGAAGGGTGAGATAATTTTTCTATCTGTAATTCTGTAAACAACTAACTTGAACCTGGATATAAAGACAACTTACCTTCTCCTGGACTAATTTGTTTAATCAAATGTATCTTGTTTCTTCTATATACTTGCATATCTGGACATTCCAATGGATATGATCTAGACACTTCTATTATACAAGTCACATTATCATGTATACTGATTTTCTATGAAATTCTAAAGTTCATAGGTTCATAGGTTCATACTAGGCTATCTGCCCGAGGGCATTTACAAGCCTAGCCCATAGTTTTGTGGCTTACGCCACCCCTTTAGTACGGGGAACTATACCCATTATTTTGCTGTGCCTCTGTCGAGCAGTGACACTGAGGTAATCCCTGGGGTATATCTGCTATCTCCCATCCATTGGTCAAGATTTCTCTTGAACAAGGCCAGCGAGGTGCTCTGCCTCACATATACCGGGATTTTATTCCACAGCATAGGGAGTCTTTGGGTGATGAATCTATCCCTCCGGCACGTCCTATTAATAGCTGTGTCGAGGTTTAAGTCTCCCGCCCTTGTGGCTCTGATGGATCTAGATTTTTTGAGGTGAAGCATATTCATCAAATCTGGGTTTGACATGGCCTTGTATGTTAGGCAAAGGTCACCTCTGAGCAAGCGGTAAGCGACTGAATAGAGCTGGAGTTCTTTCAGTCGGGCAGCATAGGACAGATGTTTGAGACCCTTTATCCTTTTGGTGAGGAACTTTTGTGGCCTCTCCAGCTGCTGCAAGTGTCGGGTCAGATACATTCCGAATGGGGCATTGTACTCAATCATTGGTCTGTTGAGTGATGAGTATAGGGAGACTATGACCTCCCTTGATCTAGATGAGAATCCCTTCATGATAAGGTGGGCAATGTAGAAGGTCTTCCTAACTACTTTAGCTACATGGGTGTCGAATGACAGACTACTATCAACCTGGGTCCCCAGGTCCCTGATAACTTCTTCTGTGCTCAGTGGATTGCCACCTATTTGGTAGCTAGGGGTAACCTTGTTTTTCCTGAAGGGTATGACTATGCATTTTTTGGCATTTAACTTTAGGCCATGGCTCTGGCACCAGTTATCCGTTTCTGTGAGACCCTTCTGAAGGATATCTGTGTCAGATGTGTTTTCTACTATGGCGCCCAGTTTGCAGTCATCTGCAAACTTTGTCAGCCATAACCCTCCTGTGTTTGCTTGTACTTCGGAAAAGTAGATGCCAAACAAGAGTGGGCCCAGGACTGAGCCCTGTGGTACACCACTTGTGACAGGCTTTGAGTCTGACATGGCGCCAGCAACTCTGACCCTGTGGGTTCTGTCACTCAGCCAGTTTGCAACCCATCTTGTGATGTATGGGTTAACATTTAAGCTGATGAGTTTTTCAATGATACCCGAGTGGGGTATTGTATCGAAGGCCTTCGCTAGATCGAGGTAGGCTGTATGGACTGCCTTTCCCTCATCAATGGCTTTGGTGACTGTTTCGAAAAAGTCAACCAAGTTTAGAAGGCATGATCTGCCTTTGACAAAGCCAAACAGGGATGGATCCAAAGTCTGCAAATTCCCTATGTCTTTATTTATGAGGTCCATTATGATCCTCTCCATGGCTTTGCAGATAAGGCTTGTCAAGCTAATGGGCGGTAATTTCCAGGGTTGGTGGAGGCACCGCCTTTGTGAAGTGGGACCACAGTTGCAGTGCGCCACTTCCTGGGTACGTATCCAGAGGTAAGACTATGATTAAACAGCTGTCCTAGCTGTGGGTTTAATTCCTCGTTGAGTTCGTGGAGCACACAGCCGGGGACACCATCAGGTCCCATGGATGCTGTGTTTTTTGCTTTGGAGCGAGCAGTTCTCACTTGGGCGTTGGAGATGTTTGGGGGCTGCAATCGCTTGGTATAGATATCTCTCCTTTTGGGGAGGGGAGTTTGCACTGAACCTGTCAGCCAGTATGTTGGCAATGTCTGTAGGATCAGTAATCTTCACATCATTTTGAACTAGTTCTGAGCATATCTGGGAGTTTCCTCCCAGGTTTCTAACATAGCTAAAGAAGGCCTTATGATTGTCTTTTGAGTCTTTAGCTATTTTTCTCTCAAAATTTGCTTTGGATGATTTTATGAGAGCTCTTAGTTTTTTACTTATAGTGATCAAGGGTGTCTTACCTTTTAAGGATGTTGCTCTATCTTGTAGTAGCTTCCTCCTTTTGTTGTAGAGTTTGTTTATGGCTGGGGTCCACCAGACTGGACGCTTGCCTTTGGTACAAAGAGTCTTTGTTTTGCTTGGGATTGCCTTATCCATGCAGTCCTGCAGGTGCTGGTAGAAGGCATTTTAAGTGATTCAGCGGCTTGAGTACTGTTTTCCGCCGGCTCGGGGGCCTTAAAGGAGACCACACTAGTCTTTAGAAGTGTGAAGTCGGCTTTTGAGAAGTTCTTTACTGTGGTCTTTTTATTTCAGGTGGGGTGGGATGAGGACCTCCAGCGAGATTAGTTTGTGATCTGATCTCACCAGTGAGGGGTATACTTCCGGTGTTGAACATTGTGCTCCCATGTTCGTGATGATGAGATCAAGTATGTTTTCTCCTCTTGTGGGGATGGTGACTAGTTGTTCCATGGCATTTGAGTTTATGAATTCCAGGAACTTTTGGGCTAGGGTGTTTGGGCTTGAGTAGTGTTCCCAGTCTATATTAGGGTAATTGAAGTCACCTAGTATGATGGTGTTTGGTGATACATTTATCCCCTCTAGTGTTTTCAGGAAGGCCATGCAAGGTTCCTGAGTTTGTGAGGGTGGCCTGTAACATGCTACAATTTGCAGAGCAGTCTTGCCTATGGTTAATTGCACCTGGATGGTCTCCGATGCATCGTGCGTTGCCAACAGTCTTGAGGTGTGGGTGTCCTTGATGAATATGGATACCCCCCCTCCTTTCTTGGTATTGTCAGGATTTTGGGGCCGGAATGCATGATAAGAGGTAAAACCTGATAGTGCTGGGGTGCTCTCAGGAGCCTTGAACCAGGTTTCTGTCACTGCACAGACATCGATGTTCTCCATACTGAGAAGGGCCTCGAGTGCGTGCATTTTGAGATTTAGACTTCTGGCATTGAGCAGCATTACCCTTAGTTTTTTTCCTTTTTTGTGTTCTAGGGTGGTAGGTTTAGAATTTGAGCCTTGCCTAAAAAAGGCACTATGGGGGTGGCAAGAGCCTTTGCCAATATCCGGAATCCCAGGCGTGACAGGTGCAAGCCATCCCTTGCGAAGCAGCGTGGCTTGTCTAGCATGTCATCCCAGGCAGACAGTCATTGGATCCCCTTTGAATGACACCAGAGTTGATCATCTTATCTCTGTATTGTGGCATCATTCTTGGTGAAGGTAGGATACTGCTCAAGGTCAGGGTCATACCTGCCTGGGCTACATAATCAGAGAGCTCCTCAATGTCTCTTTTCATGTAGTCCAAGGAGGTACGTCTCAAGTCGTTTACACCAGCGTGGACAATGACCGAGTCGTATTTGTACCTGCTGTTGAGAGACCTGAGTGCTTGCGTTATGTGGCGGATTCTAGCGCCCGACAGGCAGCTTACTGTGACCTTCTCCTTACTCAGTCTGGTGGCTGCACGTCAGTGTGTCTGACTATGGAGTCACCAATGACTAGTGTGTCTGGCATTGTGTTTGGCCTTAAGGGCTGTGACTGTTTGACACTCTGACTGTGAGGTCTATGTGTTGCAGGTGTTGTGTTCTGAGGTGGTGGTTGTTTGGGTGTCTGCTTTGGTGGCCTCTGCTGTTTTGGTAGATTTTGATCAGAGCCGCGAGTATGTCTTTGTGTGTTTATGTGTATGATTTGAGGTTGTGATGGCACTATGTGAGACTGGGTCTATAGTGTGTGTGGTAACCTTCTCCTCCTGACTGGTCTTGCCAGTCCTATGTTGAGAGAGCTCAGCCTCCAGTTTGGCCGTATAGTTGCATCTCTCGCATGTATTTGTGTTTTGTGGGAGGAGGAGAGGGTTGTCTGTGTACATGAGGCAATTGTAACATTGCCTCAATATTCCCAGGTTCACCAGCTGAGCAGGAGAGGACACTAGCAACTGATCCCTCGACATGCTAGAAGGACTAGACAAAAAAACTTTAAAAGAGATTCCGGGGGACGTGGGTGACCGAGAAATGGGGGTTTGCCTTTTTGGCATGCTCTTTCATACTCTCTCCTTCCTCTTTTTAGTTATACACAATTATTTTTGGATGAGCTACTATATTCAGTTTGCACTGTGTTTCCTACAACAGTTCAGTAGCACCTTTTCTTGCTGTGGGGAAGTAACAATTAGGTAGGTAGTTTAGACATAAGACATCTACAAATCAGCAACTCTGCTGGAGAAAGTCCTGCAGATCAAAATGATGTGATCTTCCAGTCAAGCTCTAGAAAAAGCAATCTGAAATATTTGAACTGTCATGGTTTCTTAACTGTTAAATTTAATCCACTTGAACATTTTACCCAATGTGATCTTATAAATCTGACTAAAAGTAATGACTTTGTCACCTTTAAATAACAAGCTTTGAATGCATAAAGGCTCTTCACTGTATGGGAGGTAAGCATATGCATTTGGACACAACAATTTACTAATATTAAGCTAACTAATCAAAATTATGTAATTGCATCTCAGAGTAGCTGCAGCTCTTGGTCTTTATTTATACTAACTCTTAAGGTGTTCCAAATTCTCAGCCATCATTAGTAATTTAGACTCGATCCTTAAAACTTCCAGATCATTGTCTATTAAATCATCTTTACCCTCTTGCAAATGTACTATTATCGGTATATCAGCTATATGCATTACACTTTCTTTTTGATATTAAACTTGCAGATCATACATTTGCAGTGACAACAACATTTGAAGTCTTGCTATTCCTTTGTGAAGATATTTCTTAAACAAATTTTAAACTGGCTTGTGGTCTGTCTCTGTAGCAACTCTAGATATAGTCAGGAAATGATTGGTAAACAAAGACTAAAGCAACTTTTGCAAACATCTCATTTTTTTTTTCGTTCTGATCATTGTGTGCTTGAGAATCAGTCAAATCTCTTGGCCCATATGCTTTCAGTTTGTATGTTTGTAGTCATTCTACTCAAAACTCTGACTAACTAGCATCTACTTGCAAAGTAGTATGTCGTGACACACCACAGAAGTTTAATGGAGGTTTCTCAGTAGCAAATTTTTTGAGCTTCTCAACATTTTCTATTGTCCTATTCACCCAAAATCAAGCAATGGTATGCTCAAGTAGCTTCATTGTGATACTGTTTCTACTCTTTATAGGAAAAAAAACAAGTTGGGCCCTGACAACAAAGTTGCCCTGCCTCCCTGCATTTTGTACAGTCCTGTATATTAATAAGTGACCCTCTTCTTACTGGCTTATCCTTTTCTCTACTTTGCTATGCACTCTTTTCCTTCCCTTTTAGGCATCTTACAGGTGTTTACTTTCCATAACACTCAGCTACATTTACATATGGATATAAAGCTTTCTGTGATGCTTGTGCCATCCTGTCATGCCTCACATTAGCATATGCAGCTTACCTACTACAAGTATTGATTATTTTTTGGGATATATCACTCAGTACATTAACATTTTCAGTTCTGACAAGATCATGCAATATGTTGGAGTGCTCATTTATATACCCTGCAGTCTAGCTAATTGCACAGCAGTGCTGTCAATGCTATTTTAGGTAACGAGTGACTTCCTCTGTCACCATGCGCTGCCACATAGCTGGGTGAGTATTGTGAGAACGTGTAATGCTACCTTGGGCATCCTGGCTCAAGTTTTGATCTGAATTTCATTTTACAAATATTTACATTTATCTAGTAAGTGCACTTTAATTCAATAAAAGATCAGTGCAAGTTAGATGAGTTATTGGTCCTACAATGCCTCCAGGTTCTATCTCTGCTCCAGATTTTATCAAGAACTTCATTAGTGAGACCTGCGGTTCTGCTTTTTTATCTTCCTAACATTCAAAGGAAAACACCTTATGCTAAGGACGAGGAGAAGCCAGTTAATTTCATGGTGAACAAATATAACCTATTGCAACATAGTAAAGAGGATCAGTCAAAGAGGGCAAGAACACAAAGGTCAAGAAAGCCTAAGCCAGTTCATCAACATTATTCTACAACATGTAGATGAGCAAAGCTATTCTTTCCCAAACTGTAGAGGAGAGAAGAAACACCATATAAATATTTTACAATACAGCCCATATACCTGAGATGCTGGGGGCCATATATTGCACATGCATTGCCATAAAAGCTTATGATACAGCTGCAGAAAGGGTTTCCTTGCCCACAGCATTACTTATAATGTGTCTGTGCACCACCTGAGCTGTTCCCATGACTGACATGTGGTAGATATTCAATATATATACACACCAATGGATCATGCAGGGGGAATTTCCTTAGGGTCATCCTGTTTGTAGGGGTGCACACATGCTACTTCAATAAGTGTATACAAATACAAGTATCATGCAAGTAGACAGTAAGTCATCTATAATATGCTATGTGTTATGTCTTAGAGGTGATGTCCAATATGTCTCAGACCCCTGGTTGATGCTCATCCCACTCACAAGCCCTAGACCATGCAGAAAATAGCATATCAAGTAGCCTATGTAAAAATAGAAAAATATAGTGGAGCATGTGTTCAGCTTACTGATTGTGTGCTTCTGTTGTCTAGACAGATTGGGGAGGGGGCACTGCAATACAGTCCTGATATTTGCAGTAAGATGTTGTTGTGTACACCACAGTACACAAACAACATGGCATTGCACAAACAGATGGAAAACAGGTAAACATCTTGGCAGGACCATCTGTATCAGATGTAGAGGCAGCAGCAGAATGTCTGGATGGAGAATTGGAGAAGAACACACAGCAGCAAAGTATCAGCATCAGGTCCACAACTATGGGCCATGACACAAATAATACAGAATAAAGTAATACATACCTTATTATACTCAGGCTATGCAGGGCTGTGCATCGACTGGCCAAACATTGCATCAGACATCACTATACCTACACAGGTTTGGCATACTCATCATTACTTGAACAAGTGCAGAGAAATACCATGGTGATCAACTGCAACGTTATGAAATCGGATGCAGGAGGAAAATATAATTTAACTTTTCATTTCTTATGCTCCCAAGGATGCCAGAGTTTCTTATACTTTATGTAACGTTGCCAGTAACCATATATATCTACACATATATACACTCTAAAGTGACAGTAGGTGTGAGTGTGCATGTAACTGGGGTGTGGAAGAATCACCACAGCAAGGCTAGCCACCTGGCATTGTAAACCTTAGCTCTAGAAGAGTGACACCCTGACCACATGTGCAAAATTGGAAAAAAGAGGTTGTGGATGGATGGATGGATGGATGGATGGATGGATGGATGGATGGACATAAACTCACACATACGTACATGCATACATACATGGAGAGAAGGAAAGAGACAGAGAGGGAGAGAGAAAAGACTTAACTTGCTGTATAAGGATGAGGGGGAGATACTTCTGTACCATCCTAAGATACATATTGCATTTTTTTGACAAGATGATGATGATCTGATTGTAATAATCTCCTAAGGAACAGCTGAAAGCCTGTTGCTTTTTTGTAATGTTTTTGGGTAGGTGTCAATGTAGGCAGGTATGCTCTCTGTACCCCCCTTATTTAATATTCAGTTGTGAGGATTCTGTGCTTTACAGGAAGGACGATTTCCAGTGCAACACAACCTCATTAAAATGGACAGTTTTGAACACTTACCTAAAAAAATATTTCATAATTTGATACTCAGTGGTATGATAAAAGACCTAGACCTTGCATTTTCTTACTATTGTCATACAGGTAAATATTAATCACATGTATAATGAAAGCCTGCATCATTGTTAGTTCCCACATTGTCATCTTAATATTTTACTTTTATATTAAGATTTTGCTATTTGTTTGCTGATTCAAATGTCTGTAAAATACATATATATGCAATCTTCCTTTATTTTTCTTTTTATATTGGCAAACCATGTGGATCATTCTATCTTTCTCCATTTTTTTGCCTTTTTTTCAGAATCCAACCTTTGCCTCTCATTGCTACCTATAGGTGTTTTTTTCTTTTATTTCCTTGGTGCCTGCTGACTGCTGATACCCTTGATGAGACACTACAATATCTAAAGGAGGTCATCATTTAGGCAGCAATGAGGATGCTTTGTGATCTTGCCAGCTTTCTGACAATGAGACCATTTATTTTTCTTTTTGATCTGTGCCTGCTCCAGTTCAAAAAGTGAGCACTTGTGTCATTGCAATGGCGAGCCATGCCCTTTCATCTACACATTAAAGCATGCATGTTCCACTATATGAGCCGGCAGAGGCTACCATCACTAGTCAGCTTGGGTAAGCATGGCCATGCCCACACCCTCTCTGGTACTGGCTTTGTACACCATGATGGGTACCCACTCTCCAACTAAGGTCCTGTTATTAGAGATGTGTGAACCAGGTGAGAAACACCATTCCTGTTCACATGATGACATGCCTATCGTCCCATCCTGGGCCATCAGGTGCCAGAGCTGTTAATGGAGCTCTGATCACCTAGGCTGTAGTCAGGACTTTATCCCTCTATGCTGTCAGTGCACACTAGAAGGAAGCTTTTACAAATATCTATATTGGTAATGAGAGCAGTTCTACTAACAGTCTCCAAAATGCTGCTGTAGACTGGCTGTTATATTTATGAACACAGTGCCTGGGACTCATAGACTCTATGCAGAATTGTATAGGGCTGGTCTACAGACTAAACTATGTACCACAGTCTTGTGTGGTTTGTAAAAGGATCTGCATGCAAGACATGAACAACGAACACAGCTGCAAACTTGATGCCACCCAGGTATACAGTATATCTGTAAATGGCAATCCACAGCATAGTTCATGTTCACAAACACATGAATCTTATGCTGTACTATGAAACTGAGACAGGAATTTATAGGAATATTGTGATGTCTCTGCTCTGGGCCAGTGATCAAGGAGTCTCAATCCTCACCACGGACACTGGTGAGGAATGTTCACTTGGAACAAAAATAGATACACACAGTATTTTCCAGATTCAGTCTCTGTACCAAGCACAATTTCCTTTAAGAGTACACAGGGAACACAGTCCTATCTTGAGGCTGGGTTTCCCTGTCTCTCACTAAGCCTCAAATAAGACTCCTCACTGACATAGCTATAGAGTTAAGTCCTTAGCGGGGTGCACCAAGCCAAGTCCTCCACCATCCTCTCTGTGAAATCAGTGCTCTGGGTCCCTGTTCCAAGTAACTGACATACACACTCTTTTAGATTTGATTTTCACACACACACACACACACACACACACACACACACACACACACACACACACACACACACACACCTGGGAAAAGCTGGCTCTGATTTACCAGCTATGCCAGGACTATAAGGTAGTTCCACTGCCACCAGAACATCCATAAAGCCAGCTACTCTAAGGGTTTTGCCAGGGTACCCAGTTATACTGAATAAAATTAATACTAATACCAATGGTAATGTTGACCAAACAGCAAGGCTTTCAGGAGCAGCCACAGTGTCATCAAATAATTATAAGTACTCTCAAAGGTTAAGATGTTCTGTAAAAGACCAGCCACAGTGAAAAGTTTAAATATATTTAATAATAGATAATAAATAATAAAAACATGAAAATACTAAATATCTATTTATAATAAACCCCAGAGTTTCAGCCACATGAAATATAAAAAATGACACTGATGGAAAGGTTCACACAGATACAGAAAAACAATACTTGACTAATCTCACTATATTTTCCTGACCAATCTAAAGATCCTAGTTCATTTACTAGAGCAAGGCAAGTATTAAAACAACATTTCAGTGCTGGATTACAGAATGACATTATATTCATCTGGTCATCTGATTCTGGTTCCAACACTACCCTCTTTACTAGAAAGTGAACCAGAATCTACCACATATGTGTTACCAGACACACATATAGGTTTTCTAAAATATGTTATAGCATCTGGATGCTTTAAAACCATTTCAAAAACTTCCACCCTTCCAGGGTAGCAATTAGTTCACCTCTAAGGTGATACAGTAGGATTACTAGTCAAGGTTTTCACAGATATTTTGTCTGTGGCTGCAATCAGAAATGTAAGACACAATGTTTATGGCCTAAACCAGGTAATTTAATTTCAGACTATTTTTCAAAGTTAGCTGGACTGAGGTTAACCTCTTCTCTTCCAGTATCCTCTGTTACAATATATTCATTTCAATAGTTACAATACAGTCAGGCATACAGGTGTATTCCTTTTCTGTCCACCAAGACCCACTGTTGGTACATTTTCAACACAAGCACCTGTACAAATCAGTTTGCTATACAAATGACATACAATTCTTTGCAAAACTTTAGCTAGCTATGCTGTCATATGTTACACATCCACTTCCCTACCTGTCTTGGCATAGCTGGTAATACCTCACATCATCACAGGTATAATTGCAGATGTATGCTGTGCAAAACAGTGCAGCCTAGCACCTAAAGTCCAGGAAATGATTTGCTTTTCCAAATAATGTTACTTAGAAGCAGCTTCGAAAGACACTCCAAGAAACATGTACTCTAACATAATAAAGGGATGCAAAGGCACCTCCTCTTGTTGACAATATTGCAAAGAAACACACTGCAGCAGAGATATTCAGCCTGTCCCCAGCAGTAACACAGATATGGTCCCTCTAGTGGAACAATAGCTGAGCCTGATCTCTTGATTCGTATAGTAAGCAAATAACTCTACTCCACTCTGCACTCATCACAATGTGTCTCTTTTAGAGTACTGAAAAGAACAAAAGCTTTCTCTATTACCCCTTGCTATAGACACACACACACACACACACACACACACACACACACACACACACACACACACACACACACACACACACACACACACACACACACACACACACACACACACACACACACACACACACACACACACACATATTAAGCATCACAATGACTATTCCTTTCCAACTACTGCATCTCTAAGTGCACACCAATATTACACATAAACCTGAGCTAAGTCCAACAATAAAAATATCTTTGGGACATATTTAAAATGTTTGTATGACAAACATACTCAATGTAATTTATAGTGTGTGTGCTCATTCTGTAAGAGTTGGAAACAGTAGCCCGTAGCATTAATTTATTCTATGTACTGTGCTAGTATCTGACCATTGACCATACGCACACACACAGTATAAAATTCCAATTTATGGAATTTATGGGATGGTGCATCATGTTTATAAATATGATGGAATGTCTTTATATGAAAGAATAACCATAGCAGTCAGTGGTGAAGAGAGAAACTCAGTCTTTGATGCTTCTTATCAGTCTGTTAAAAGTGTTCACATGCTATTAGCTTGTGGTTGATTGATTTGCTTGCTGTCACTTGCTCAAAATTGCAAGAGTCTAAATCCCCATTCATCACCTAAACCTACAGCTAAACTCCCATCCCCACCCACCCTTTATCCCATTGCAGCCACACTTACCTTAAACAAACCCAGCTAGATATTCACACAGCAGCCAGATGATCCACTTTCTCTCCATCGCTGCCTGAACTCATAGTAAAGTTTGAAGAAGAACAGCAGGCTATGTCAGCACTGGTCCTTTATTTTGCAAAATTATTTTGCACTGTGGGTTACTGAAATTGATTTTTTACATGCAATTTAGCTTATCCCAGATAAACATTAGAAAAATAGAGTGGCAGATATCAGTGTAGACATAAACTTAAATTTATAGGCTTCTAAAAAGTTATATTTAAAATTTCTAGTAAAATGGAATGAAAGACTGTCATGCACTTACACATTGTTTTGAATAAATGCTATAGCTTTACCACACTAGTTCTAATTTCTAATGACTGTTCCAGATGTTGCCACAGTAGTTCTAATTCCTAGTGACTGTTGCAGATGTTACCACACTAGTTCTAATTCCTATGACTGTTGCAGATGTTACTACACTAGTTCTAATTCCTATTGACTGTTGCAGATGTTAACACACTAGTTCTAATTCCTAGTGACTGTTGCAGATGTTACCACACTAGTTCTAATTCCTAGTGACTGTTGCAGATGTTACCACACTAGTTCTAATTCCTACTGACTTGCAGATGTACTCTCTCTACTATTCTAATGACTTGAGAATCCTAGCCCCTATATGACACACATTATACTTCACCATTTCTACATTTACAGCACTCTTGTCCTTTACATTGATCTGACTGAGGAAATCACAAGGAAGACAAAAAATGTTGACAACAGTAATATGACAACATAGCACCTACAGACGATGCGACCCACCAGCTCTCCAGGTAAATCTCCATCCAAGTTGGCTGCAGGGTCGGATGAAGCTGAAATCACATAAGTAACTTCTGGAAGGCGATAGATGGCAAGAACTCTAAATCGAAAGTATCACTCTTAAAGTTAAAGTGCAACTAGAAGGTATGGGAAATTAACAGTAGCTAACAAGAGCTGTATCTTTCCTACAAACCCCTGACATGAATTTAGTACCTGTATGTTATGGGTGCAACTACTGCTCTATCACTTTATAAGTCGGTTTTAATATTAATTGACTTGCATTAAAATCCTTACATGTGTTTCATAAGGGTATTTATTTATTTTTCTTTCTATCTATCTATCTATCTATCTATCTATCTATCTATCTATCTATCTATCTATCTATGTATCTATCTGTCTATTTGCTTGCTTATTTATTAGTCTTCCTTGCAAATGGCAAAATAAATAAATAAATAAAAAAATCAAAATTATACCTTGGAATTAAAGTGTGGTCCTTTAACTCATAACTTTGTTATTCTGACTGTTTGAAGGATTACAAAACACACTAAGCTTATATGTTTCAGGAAAAGGTTTCATTTATTTTTGAATAAATGTATTTGACCTATGTGTTGGCCTAATAGCAAACCTAATTTATTAAACCGAAACTTCATAGAGGCTGCGTCCTACCTTCTGTAAGTATGTTTAATGTAGGTGTGCTGTAATGATATTAGTTACAATATGATTAGGTAAGCAGAATACAAAAGATCTATTGTGTTCTACAGGATATTTAATTTTATGAACTTTTGGCAAGTTCTTAAATGCAGCAAAGTAAGGACAGGCTCGCAATCTAGCCTTTAAGTTTATACTAAGTATAAAATAACATTTTACATTGCCCTAATAGGTAATGCAGCTTTTAATGATCCATTAAAACATGTAAAATAGTGATTCCCAGTTTGACATGATTTAGAAAATTAGGAAGTAAATTATTCCTCAAAATGGTTTCCTTGCTACCGATTTTAGGTTACTAAATATGAGGCATCAAACAGAATATAAACATCCTATAAAAGTGTTCTCCTCAATAAAAACAGATACACTTCAATGCTGCTACATGTACTTTTCAAGGCTGTACTATATTTTATTAAAAAAGAAAGTCTCATTTTTTCATTTTAACTTAGGGTGGAAATTACTGGTGTTGAAATATTAATTGATGAATAATATTAATGTTACTCTTTGCAGGGAAAGTTCCCTTTTTCATGCTTCATAGATTTTTCTCAAAGTGATCTCATAAATAATAAAATTCTTATGAATAGTTTCAGTGTTGCCAAGAATGGGGACAGTGTTTCTTTATCAGTTAGTGCACTAGTGTTGATGTTTAGTACACTTCCTAAATGCAGTCGCATGCTATAAAAAATGTTCCACATTTAAATGTTATACTATTAAATATATTGGTTTCAAAGCAGTTACCGAGAGGAAGTAAGTGAACAAAAGTTCCTCTTAACCAGGAGACATTCTAAATTATATGCAGCAGTTTTAGTGAAGTTTGATCCTGCATTAGTTACATCAGCAGCCAAAACTTTTTTTCTAATTTGCGTCCAAGTTGGGGCACAAGGTTGGGGGAAAAAATCACAGTTTACACACAGCAAAAGTTACATATCCAATGAGTTGCAAAAATAATTTGATTTGAATCCAGTGCCAAAATGTTCTAGTTCACTGTTTTGTGGAAATGTAGTAAACGTAACCTCCAGTGCTAGTCTGAAATTCAAGGAGGTACAAAAATGATAAGATCCAGAAGACACATAATATATCTATTTACAAGGTATCAGTGGAAAATAAACATCAATATGGTATATAGTAAGAGTGTACGTCTACAGCGTAGGTCTTGATGCTTAGAGACACACTTTCGATAGTATTTAAAGTGTCTATCTATCTGTCTGTCTATCTATCTATCTATCTATCTATCTATCTATCTATCTATCTATCTATCTATCTCTCTATCTATCATCTATCTGTCTATATTTGGCCCAGTTCCCTCAAGTAATGGCAGTTATCACTGAGAACTAAGGCAGTGAGCTGTTAATGAGCTACTTCTTGTATCACAGGGTTTGATTTTAAGCCTTCATTTGCTTGCTATCTGCCTCTGTACATACCGCTCCTGGGTCAACCCTGAAGTCAGAACTTGTCTACAGTGGGCTTACCTAGTTAGCAAATAAATAATATAAAAATGCAAGTTTGCCCAGTAAACCCATTTGTTCCCTGGGGCAAGAGTCGTATAACCCATCCATTCAATGAGACAAGAGTCTGGCAAATGGAGTGGGAGCTTTTACCTGCACAGCAGGCTGACAGATGTTTGTATTAAATGTTTTCCATCTGACTGCACATGCTCTCTGCATGTAAAGTATAAGTGTGTAGTGGAGTGCCCTGATATACATTTCACATCTCTCTGTGAATATAATCAATAGCCCAACCTCCACTGAAGACAGCATACCCCGCTATATCTGATCTTTACCTGGAATTCCATTACAGGCAGCATACATGAACACATGCCACTCACCCTTCCCCTGAAAAAAAAAACAAGCAAGTTAAATGTCTTTATTCCTCTCCTCCACCTCCTCCACATCAGCTTTAAAAGACACCTGATTCATTAACCCAGCTCACTGCACCTGAGTTGTTATTCCAGCTTTACTTATCTGTACCAGTGGAGCTGGCTTATAGTGCTCCGTGTTAATGACTTTAATTACTGACCTCACTTAGCCACATAATGAACTATAGCTGAGCAGTGCTGTGATGGGTGAAGTCAATGAATTACATTTACAGTTATATTTTGTTGACAGGGTTGCCCTACTGGACAGTGCCCATTTTCAGAGGGGACCCAGAAGAGACACACACACACACACACACAAGGTAACATATAGTGTCAAACAGTTACTATAAAACTGTATCAGTTAGTGAGGTGCAGTGTATTCTACTGTGTGTGTGTGTGTGTGTGTGTGTGTGTGTGTGTGTGTGTATGTGCACACTCTAACATGTGTGCTTGTGTGTGTGTGCATGTGTGTGCACGCGAGTGTGTGTGTGTGTGTGTGTGTGTGTGTGTGTGTGTGTGTGCGTGTGTGTGTGTGTGTGTGTGTGTATTCATTGCTGTGTGTTCATGAATAGTAAATAGGACTTCTGACACCTGGATCATTTTAAGTACCACATGGTGCTTATGGAATGAAAATTGATCTTAGAATCTGCCTGTTGTCACAATAACACAATGAAATCTCCATTCAAGCTACATTTTGATCTCAGAAATTCATTAAATTAAATTAATAACTAAGAACAGACATTTAAACTATGCAACTGATTTATCGTAAGGATAAAAAAAGAAGGGACCTCAGTACACGCAGACCAGACTTGCAGGAATGACATTTATTATGAAATAAAAACACACTAGTTTTTTGACTAATGCATCCTTTTTAGGATAACAATCAAAATAATATATGCAACAAATGGGATATTTATAGCACATTATAACACAAACGAATATTTCATGTGAAGTTGCAGACCAAAAGTCATGTTGTGCACTCCAAGCATAAAAAAGATCATGGCCCTTTTTGTTACCTCCTACCTTCCCATTTTAATCATTGAGACATCTAACCTCTAATGTGACTGCTAATAATAACTGCCATAACATACTACCTGAATCAAGGAAAGAAAGGGTGATACAGTGCACTGCATCATAAGTGCCAGAATTCAACAGGTTACTAGAACACTTAAACCCGTTCACCCAAGGCACACAGACAGCATGACTTTTGTATGAGTGGGAGCAACTGCATCCTTGGATTATATGAAGAGAGACATGGGGGAGCTCTCTGATTATGATCCAAGGCTAATGTGCAAACAGTCTTGAGCAGCTCCTACCACTATCAGAATGATAATACCATAATTAAAAAAAAAAAGTCTTCAGCTATTGGCTTAGTTATTAGTGTCCTTCCAATGGTGCCCAGCATGTGTGTGTGTATCAGCCTGGAAAGAGGTAGTCGTCAGTCTTAACTGCTTTGCCAGGGATGGCCAGCACATATCTCTTTAAGTCATTCATGTATTGGCCAAAATTTTCCCTACCTCATTTTACCTTTTTAGGCAATGCCAGTCTGCTCCATCTGCCATTCTTGTCAAACTATATCATGATAGTATAAATATAGTGCTGCTCAATGTTAAAAGCTTCAATAAAAAACCCTCCTTAGAAGCCTTTATGACCTTATGAAATATTGAAATCTGCATAGTCACTGAAGCATGGCTTCAATGTATATACAGCACAGCTTTCCTTTAAATATTCATTGCCTACCACTCATTAGGACCAATTTACTGACACTGTCTCTGTTTCAGATAGTGATTGTGTCCATATTCCTCTGCAGTACCATCAAAAGTTTATAGGTATAAACTAGGCTAATGACAGCCAAGGTCTTTATAAACCTATCTATGCAATCTGACCCAATTGTGTCCCTATGTTTCATGGTGTTTATTGGAGGGGATAGATTAATTAGGAAGTTTCTAGAAGTTATGTGTGTGTGTGTGGGGGGTATGTCTGTTCGGGCATTACTGTCTACCTGTCTATCAGAGACATGGGGGCCAGACCTGGGGTGAATTTCTGATTTCCCATCCATTGGTTAAGGTTACGCTCATAGGTCTCAACCTCTTAAGAGGCCAATGTGGAACACAAACCCTAGCAATGTGTGACAAACAGTCAAAATGTGGAACACCCATTTTCGCACTATGCAAAAACGTGCCATTTCCATGGGATCTGGTTGAAGCGGGCTTTCTGCCAGAAGTACTAAGTTAGTGAATACTGTACATTTTTAAAATTCAATAGGACACACATCAAATAAAACAAAGCCAGCAGAAACCATAGATAAAATGCAACATACTCAGTGGCTGGTGCCGGGTCTGCTGTACCAATTCACTTTGAATGGTATTAGACTAGGGTCATACTCTATCATGGACTCCACCAGCTACATCCATACAAATGGACAGGTGAGCGTTATGAAGAGCACCTTGGTTGGAACAGTGTTCGGAGTCGTTGGGGCTATTGTGCGCAGTTCAATGTATCTGGTGAGTAAATTGTAATTGAATAACAACAAGGAATATAAAATAGCAAGGTAGATGACTCGCAATCTAAATAATTATCAACAGTAGAAAAATAATAATGTTAACTCTGCCACTGAATATTGCATTAAGATCTAATGGCAGGAAACTCCGCAATTATATTAACAGAGCATCATTTCCATTTGGACCATGATTGCCTAGTGTTTCTTATATTGCTGCCTTTCATACCACTCAACTCTCCAGTTTTTTACCTCATATTTTCATCTGCTCCTTAAAAATGTGTGTTCTTTCTGGTTAATTATTGAGGATTGAAGTAAGTAAATAATAATAAATAATGACAGACATTTCAATTTCAGACTTCATGTCCTTCAGAAAATACACAATAATGCAAAACCTGTTAGTCTAACAACTTTCTAAGCTTATAGGAGCAATATTTAAAATCTGTCTCTATTTTTGGCCTTTGTCTCCCTGTTGTTTCCGGTTTTGTCCAGATTTCTTATGCTGACAAGATCAGAGGTGTACTGCCTTACCAGTTATCACAAAAGTACCTGTAAAATACTTCCTCCTCTTCCTACAGGTTTACAGACAGCTATAAGATCTCCTGAGAAATTGGCTTTGATTGAAATGTGCACTGCTGCATCTGTATGCTACTAGCAGATCCAATAAACCATACGCTTTATTTACTTTTTTCACATAGACACTTTCACATGAAGTGCATTTTCCCTACATCGAATTGTTTTAAGTAGGTAATTAGAGAATGAATAAATACATTTCTGTAAGAGAGAGTGCTGTAGGAAGGGAGAGATCAACACAGGTGCCCCTAGAAATAAAGAGGATTGCTTACTGCGAACTGCATGAGTTGCACTTGCTGAATTTACTTACAGGGAGTTGTTTCCCGCTCCAAGTATCACCAGTAATTCAGTATTAATGCTTTGCAGATGACCTTCAGCTTTGTTTTTCTTAGGACCAGATTATTCATTTTATTAACTTGGGATTGACTCTTTCCTCATTTGGATGTGGATGCTGAATCAGGTGCTTCTTCAGATCTAAGATTCTAAAATCTTAATTTAATTACTGTAAAATCAAAAAAGCAAAGGAATGTGTAAGACCACACCTACTAACATGTTTAGCAAGTGTATTCTTTTTGTCTGCTCTTCTGATAGCATATAAGTGTTCACAGACCCGCTCACATAGCGAGTGACTCATCTTACCAGCATAAGAAAACGTACATGTCTTGCAAATAGCAAGGTAGATGAGATTGCAACTAGTTAGGAAAGCAGTCCATCTTAAGTTTTGTCTTAGTTACAGTGTATGTAACAAAACTGTGTATTACTTATATATTTACAGACATTGCAAGCTATAATTCAGGTGTGAAAGTTCTTATCCATTTATACAATAAATTACTGCCTTGGTTTTATGTTATATATGCGATGTACAAGCCGGTCAAAACACAAAGCAGAGCAACGTCTGCTCATTGCGGAACAGCGAAACAGTGGAACAGTGGGCTTAATTGATCACAAATGTGGAGTGTTCCACACAATCTGGAGCACTTGGCTGCTCATTACTATTAAATAGGGTTAATAATGGACTCTGCTTCACATGGATGGGGAGCCTGTTCCAAAGCATGGGGATCCTCTGAGACACATATCCCTCTGGCTAACATGTCTTATTTATGTCACAAGCAAAACTTAAATCCTTGCATTTAGTGATTCTGAAGCTATTCATTTTGCAGATTTGGAAAAGGTCCATCAGAACTGGATCTGAGGATGCTTTATATGCCAGGCATAGATGACCTCTCAGTAACCTGTAGGAGACAGACTATAGAGACAGGCTTTAAGGCAGTCCATACAGGGCAATGTGTTTATACCATGGATTCTCCTGGTAAGGAACCTTTGTGGGTGTTCCAACTATTGCATATGTCTGGTCAGTTGCATGCAAAACAGGGCATTGTACTCAGTGATAGATCTGATAAGGGCCGAGTAAAGTGGCACTATGACTTCCCTGGACCTAGATGTCATGCTATTATTTACGCACTAGGCAGCATAGAATGATTTTCTTACTACCTTGGACACATGTTGGTCAAAGGCCAGATTGCTGTCTACATATGTTCCCAGATCCCTGTCTACTGGGTCATTTCTTAGGGGTATCTGATTGATGGAGTAATTAGTCTGGGTGGCAGTTTTCCCAAAAGACACTATAAATTCTATAATGTATTTCTTGGCATTGAGGTTTAGTCTGCGACTTTGGCACTATTCATTTGTTTGTGTTAGACCCTCTTGTAAGATGCTTGTGATAAGAATAAAATCTATGATAGCTTCCAATTTGCAATCATCTGTGAAGTTGATCAGCCAAAGGTCCTTGACTATACCCTTTACCTTCTAGAGGTAGATGCCAAATATGAGCAGTCCCAGCACAGAGCAACCTGGTGACTGGTATCTTAGTGGAGGTGGTCTCACCATTCCTGACTTCCTGGGACCTGTCTGTAAGCCAGCTAGAAACCCAGTGAGTTATATAAGTTTTTACTGGCCAGTTTGGTGAGTTTGTCAACTCTACTCAAGTGAAGTATTGTATCGAACACCTTAGCCAGGTCCAGGTAGGTGGTATAGATTGCCAAATTTAGTAGGCATGACCCTTCCCTTGACAATGCCAAACTGTGTTGGGTACAGTGTCTGAAGGTTGCCGATATCTTTTTTTTTTTAAAGACATCTTTATAGAATTATCACTTGTGACATAGGCAAACCATCATTAATATAAAAGGAATCAAACCATAGTAACAAGTTCACATTTACAAACTTTATACATTACATATAATCTTCTGTATAATATAATCAATCCAACATTACATACATTGTCCAGTTCCTGCTGTCTCTTAAACCTCTTTCCTCCTCCAGACATTTTACTGCATCATATTGTTTCCACAATTTCCAATTTTTTCTATGCAATTTACTCCTTCACATTTCTAAAAAATCCCACTTCCCATTCTTTTATCTCTATTACATTTTGCATTCTTCAAGTATGATTTGTTTAGACTTTGATTTACATTTTTTAGTAATTGTTTTTTTGGCAGCCACCAGAATTAAATGTAACAAGGCCTTACTATGTCTGGGCAATTCGGATTCTGTACCCCAGCTCAAAAGCACACCTCTAACATTTATCAACTACCTGACGAAAAATTCCTAGGAGTCTGCCTGGGATATAAAAGTGCCAATGCAAACACTTCCAAGCAAAAATCCTACATTTTCTAGTTTGTCGGAAATTTGGGAGCCATACATATATCCTTTCATTGTTTATTTGTGAATTGCTTGTCTAATCTCTCTTTCCAGTCTTTTCTGACCTCCTCTGATTCGTATAGTTAAAGTGCAATATTTTATATACCATACTAATTATCCCATTTTTAACAGCAGCTTTTGTTCTAGATTCTACTAAAAATTCTACCATGGCAGCTCTTTTATTTAGGATTCCCCTATCTCTATCTTTTTCCCTATACTCTGATATCAGTCCCTGATAGGGAAAGCAATCTGTAGCCTACAGTCCAAAAGTCTTCTTGGCCTCTTCCCATTTTATTGCCCTTCTATCTTTAAATATTTGTTCACAGTGCCTTGCTTGGATTCTTTGCCAGCTTCCTCGCCCTCCTGCCTATTCTCTGTATCCCTAATTGTAATCATTGCTGTTGGCAGAATCTCCTTACTCCATTTGCATGTTGGCTTAGTTCTTGGTATATTTTCTGATATCTTATGAATATAATATGTTTGTCATTTTTAGTTTCCCCAAGCCATTTGGGTTTCTAATGCCATGACAGGAATGTACCCCATTACTAAGTCACAGTATGATAAAATTCCATAAAATTAGTATTGTTTCAATCTTTGATGTCAACCAAAGTGCTCTATGCAGCACCCACAATGTGCCAAATAATGACTCCTTCTGCAATTCATACAGAGTTACATGTATTGGTAACATATCTAAATATGATTGTAGATTATTTTTTTATAAGACCCATTGCTCTTACTACTATTGGAACTGTCTGGGTATCTTTACTCCACATTGTTCTCATTTCTGCCTTCTTCTTTCGGCTTTTCCTGGTTAGGGATTTCCATAGCGGATCACCTGTCCGCTCATGATTGGCAGTGGAGTTTTGCGGTGTTGAGTTGCCAGCCCGGCACCCAACCTTCCACAGAAGGCACACACATGCATGCACACACACCTAGGGCCAATTTAGAGTGTCTAATCCACCTACAGCATGTCTTTGGGATGTGGGAGGAAACCGGACCACCTGGAGGAAACCCACGCGACCACAGGGAGGACATGCAGACTCCACACAGAAGGCACCCCAGCGGATGATTGAATCGGAGAACCTCTTGCTGTGAGGCGGCAATGCTAACCACTGCACCACCATGGCCCCCTGTTTACTGATATGCTAAACAACTGAAATGCTGTCCAGGTGGATCACAATAGCATCCTGTGGAATGTGTCTTGAAAGGCCCATAGCACTAGAAGAACCTCCTCATTTTCAGAATAATGATATGAAGTCCAGCCTATTGTTATGGACACCTCCTTTTATGACTTTGTGGCTCTCTGTACACAAGACACTGCAGTGACTGGATGTGACGATTTCACTGATCAATGTTACTTTTTTCTTCTTTTCATGGACCACTATATATAGTTTTCTCACATCTATCTTTTGAACTGTTGGTAATGTGTGATCCCATGTGATGTAGACTTTATCATTTTCTATGATGTTTTGTGGCTCATGTTTCCAGTGTTTTTCAGCCACTTCAATACCATAACGTATTGCACAATCCCCAGTGAAACAGTCTTGCCACATTATTATGCCTTTCAGTATACAGTCCTTCTACCATTAGTATGTCATAGCCAGCAATGATGTGTTCGACTGTTTTCAATTCTGTTTTACAAAACCTACATTTGTCTGTTTCTCCCACATGTTGAATGGACTCTGTAAACCAACATGTACATAGCCTACTATTTTGGGCCACCAATATTAACCTTTCATCTCTCGGTTTGAATTCACCTCTCCGTAACCATTCCTGCATTCAGTCCAGATCAACATGAAATGTTTTTCCAGAAAATTTCTATACTTGCAACTATATTTATGCATTTTCCACATTTCTTGCCTTCTCATCTAATCATTCACCTTAAATTCTTTTTTTTTTGTTTTTTGGCATATTCAGCTGCTGCCTGATTTTATCTCCTTCTTGTTTGATTTCCACTCCTGCTTGCTGCCGATATGCTTCTGCTAGACTAAGCAGGGAAGTTATCTTAGATTTATTTTCCTCATGTTTCAAAACTTTCACTACATTTGAGCCTTGTGAGGTCAGCAGATATGTGTGCAGTCCCACAATTGCAGATCTATACATGTAATCAATTTTGAGTAGGCCTATACCTCTTTCGGAACGGAGAATATATAATTGTGGTATGCATTGATTTTTTTTTAAATCATTTGGTGAGCATGATGCATCCTTCTTGTTTTCCTGTCTAATCTATCCAACACATTTTGGGACCAATCAATCACTCCAAAACTGTAAGTTAGGACAGGAAGATCAAACTGGTTTATAGCTTGAATTTTGTTCCAAAATGTCAATGCTGTTTTCAGAATTAATTTAAGTCTTTTAAAATATTCCTTACTATTTTTTATTCATATTTGTTCATGTTTTATTGTTGACCCTTCATCAATTCCCAAATATTTCTATACTTCCTCTGGCAAAAGTTATTTTATATCACATTCTTGTTCCAAACTGATGTTACCTTGGTGCTGCAGTTTTCCTGCTTTAAAGGTTGTTTTTGCACATTTATCAAGACCAAATGATATTCTTATGTCATCTGAAAAACTTTTGACAACTAGCAGTTGTGCTTTCAATTCCTCATCTGATGAGCTATATAGTTTTAAATCATCAACAAAGAGAAGGTGAGAAGTCTTTACACTTTGTTTTTTTCTAGGATACAAATTATAGCTATGGCCTAAGCAGTTAACTAGACAGCTTAATGGATTAAGGGCAAGACATAATAGCAGCAGTAACAGAGAATCACCCTGGAATATCTCCCTTTGATTTTTTATCCCTGGAATAATAATTTTCCTTTATCATGGCTTAATTGCAAAGTGGTCTGCCACTGTTTCATGGTCACTGTAATGTTCTGTATGACTGTTGTTATTTTCCTTAAGGATCGGCATTCAAAATGTCATTCTTTCCTTATTTCTTGAATTTTCCTCTGCTTCACCATCAACTCTTTACACTTTGAATTGCAGCTTTCTGTTTGTGTTATGTATAAGAGCCTTAAATGTGTAACTCTAAAATATCCCTTCAAATCAGTTAACTCTATACCTCATTGTTCTATTGGAAGGATCAGCTTATCCAACATGACTCTCGCCCTTCTCCCCTCACAGATAAAATCCTTCAACAGTTTGTTCATTACTGTCCCAATTTCTCCTCTGGTTGATAACAATATGTCTAAACTGTGTATAAAACTAATGAGACTAAAAGCATTTTTATTGCTTGTATTTTGCTGTCCATATCCATAGGCAAAAGTTTTAATTTTCTCAGTTTTTGTATAATCTTTTGTTTAATCTCTTCCCATATATCCTTAGCTGCCATTTCAACATCCTTTTTAACCCATACTGCTAAATGCTTCATTTTATCTTGACCTCATAAATATAGATATTGCTGAACCAGTTCATGTGCGGGTACATAGTTTACAGCTATAGCCTTTGTTTTTATCTTTATTAAACTTATATCCTGAAAAAACTGGAACTGTTTCAGAATGTTCCACAACACTGAGATGTCCTTATCTGGTTCTTTCAGATACAAAGTAATATTATCTACAAATAAAGCCAACTTTTCATAGGTTCATAGGTTCTTAGGTAGGTACTAGGCTATTGGCCCTAGGGCATATACAAGCCTAGCCAAAAATGAACCCTGGCTTTCAACACCCAAGAACATTATTTTCCTGTGCCCCTGTCGAGCAGAGCCACAGAAGTTATCCCCAGGGTGAATTTCCTATTTCCCATCCAATCATCAAGATTTATTTTTGAAGAGTGCTAATGTGGAGCTTTGTTTGATATAAATAGGTAGTTTGTTCCAGAGTATGGAAAGTGTCTGGGACAGGAATCTATCCCTCCAGCATGTTCTGCTTATTGCGCTGACAAGGTTTAGGTCCCTAGAGCATGTAGCTCGGAGGGAATGAGATTTCCTTAAGTGGAGCATGTCCAAAAGCTCTGGGTTTGACATAGCTTTGTATGTTAGGCAGAGATCGCCTCTGAGTAGGCGATATGCAACCGAGTAAAGCTGGAGTGTTTCATAGGGCATCTGTTTGAGGCCGGTAATCCTCTTTGTAAGGTATTTCTGTGGCCTTTCCAGTTATTGTAGATGTCTTGTGAGGTACATACCAAAAGGGGTGTTGTACTCTATAATGGGTCTAATGAGTGATGAGTAGAGGGGAACAATGACCTCTTTTTCCTGGATGAGAAACATTTTGTGATGAGGTGTGCCATGTAGAAGGATTTCCTGACTACTATGGTGATGTGATTATCAAAGGAGAGACTACTGTCCACCTGTGTCCCAAGGTCTCTTATCATACTTTTGGTGTTAAGCAGACTAACACCTATGTGATAGTTCATGGGTACAGAGTTTTTACCAAAGGGGGTGACAATGTACTTTTTGGCATTGAGCTTGAGGCCATAGCTTTGACACCAGGTATCTGTCTCAGTGAAGCCCTTTTGTAGGATGTCTACATTGTTAGGAGTTTCGATTATGGCTCCTAGTTTGCAGTCATCTATGAACTTCATTAGCCAAAGACCTTCTGTGTTAGCCTGTACTTCAGAGAAGTAGATACCAAACAGGAGAGGACCCAGGACAGAACCCTGTGGTACTCCACTTGTCACTGGTCTGAAGTCAGATTTGTAGTCTGCTACTTTCACAGTGTGGGTTCTATCAGTGAGCCAGTTGGCAACCCATCTTGTGACATAGGGATTTATACCTAGTTTAGTGAGTTTATCTATAATTCCAGAGTGGAGGATGGTGTCAAATGCCTTGACAAGATCTAGATAGGCTGTGTGAACCACCTTAACCTCGTCTATGGCTTTGGTGACTGCTTCAAAGAAGTCTGTCAGGTTTAGGAGACATGATCTGCCTTTTACAAACCCGAACTGGGTGGGGTCCAGAGTTTGGAGATTACCAATGTCTTTGTTTATAAGTTCTATGATGATACGTTCCATGGCCTTGCAGACCAGGCTCATCAGGCTAATGGGGAGGTAGTTCCCAGGGTCCACGGTGGTTCCCCCTTTGTGGAATGAGATAACCATCACTGTGTGCCATTCAGTGGGCACAAAGCCTGAGGTGAGGCTATGATTGAACATGGTACTTAGGTGGGATGCCGGTTCATTCTGTAGTTCATGTAGAATGCAGCCTGGAATGTTGTCAAGTCCCATGGATGCTGTGTTCTTGGCTTTGGAGTCTGTGGTTTTTACCTGTGCAGCTGTGATTACAAGAACCTTGCATTCTTACGGTATAGAGGTGGGCCCTTTAGGGGGTGAAAGGGGGGTAAAGTTAGCACTGAACCTATCTGTCAGGATGTTGGCAATATCAATTGGTTCTGTATATTTAGTGCCAATGTGCTGTAACTCAGTGCAGATCTGAGTGTTGCCATTGAGATTCTTGACATAGCTATAGAATGCTTTGTGATTGTTTTTATAATCAGTAGCAATTTTGTTTTTGTAACTAGCTTTGGAGGATTTTATGAGGGATCTGAGCTTCTTACTGAGGCTGACCAGGGAGTTCCTCCAATCATGGGATTTTACTCTTTTTTGCTACAGTTTCTTTCTTCTGTTGTAGAGTTTGTTTATGGCAGGGGACCACCAGATTGGCTTCCTTTTTTTGGAGGATAGCATCTTGGTTCTGTTTAGGGATAGCACAATCCATGCATTTGTGTAAGTGCTTATAAAGTGCATTTGTGTAGGATTCAACAGTCATACCTCTATTGTCCGTCTGCATGGCTGTCGTGAAGTTTGCCACTTCTGTCTTAAGAAGTGTGAAGTTGGCTTTGGAGAAATTTTTTATGGTGGTTTCCCTAATGAGGGGTGGGGGCGGGATGTGGATGTCTAGGGTGATTAGCTTGTGGTCGAATCTACCCAACGTGGAACTGACCTCTGGTGTGGAACACCGGTCGCCCATGTTGGTAATGACCATGTCTATGATATTGCTGCCCATGGTGGGGGTGTGGATAAGTTGATTCAAAGCATTGGAATTTATTAATTCTAGAAAATGTTGAGTAAAAGAGTTGGTACATGAGTAGTTTTCCCAGTTAATGGTGGGGTAGTTGAAATTGCCAATTATTAGGGTGTTGGGTTGTACCCTAATATTTTCCAGTGTATCAAGAAATGAGGAGTGGGAATCCTTGGGCATGGTGGGGGATCTGTAGCAAGCTGCAATTTGGATTGCGGTCTTGCCCAGAGTTAGTTGCACTTGGATAGTCTCGGATGCATTATGCTGAGCAACTAGCCTGGAGGTGTGGATATACTTAATGAATATGGACATGCCTCCTCCTTTAGTGCTTCAGTCCAGGTTAGGTGGCCGAAAGGTGTGGTATGAATTATAGCCTGGTAATGCATGGGTGCTCTCTGGAGTGTTGAACCAGGTCTCTGTCACTGCACAGATGTTAATGTTCTCCATTTTAAGGAATGCCTTGAGTGAGTGCATTTTGAGGTTTAGACTTCTAGCACTGAGTAGCATTACCCTCAGATTTTGCTTGCTTGTACCTGTTATGGTGGTGAATTTGTCATTTGAACCTTGCCTAAAAAAGACACTATAGGGGTGGCAAGAACCATAGCCAGTATCCGGAATCCCAAGGCACCAGGTGCAGGCCATCTCTGGCAAAGAATCATGGTCTGTCGATCATGTCATCCCAAGCAGGCAGATACTGAATCCCCTTAAAATAACACCAGAAGCTTAGCCAATTGTTGAAGTCAATCATTTTGTCCTTGTACTGTGGTATCATTCTGGGTGATGGCACAATGCTACTTAGGGCTAGGGTCATACCTGCCTGGGCTACAAGATCGGAGAGCTCCTCCATGTCTCTTTTCATGTAGTCCAGGGAGGTACATCTCAGGTCATTCACACCAACATGGACAATGACAGAGTCACATTTGTACTTGTTGTGGAGTGAACTAAGTGATTGCATTATGTGGTGGATCCTGGCACCCGACAGGCAGCTGACAGTAACTTTCTCCTTGTTTATCCTGGTGAGTGGAGTATCAGTCTGCTTGACTATAGAGTCACCTCTGACTAGAGTGTTGGGTACGTTGTTATGCCTTATGGGCTGCGGTTGAGTGGCACACTGATTTTGTGCGCTATGTGGCATTTGGGTTGTGTTGGGGTGTGGAGGTTGCTTGCATTTCTGCTTTGGAGGTCTCTGTTGCTTGAGCAGATTTTTATTGAGAGTCTCCATGAATGTAGGTGTGTGTTTTGTGTTTCTATGTGTGTGCTTTGGTGGTGTAGGTTTTGAGGGACTATGTGATGAGTGCGGTGTGGTGCAAGTGTTTACCTTCTCCTCTTGACTGTCTAGTCCAGTCTTGGGTGAAGAGAGCTTTGCTTCCAATTTGGCTATATAAGTGCATCTCTCACAGGTTGTAGTGATGGGCGGTAGGAGGAGACAGTTACATGTACATGAGACAATTACTGCATTGCCCCAAGATGCCCAGATTCATCAGGTAGACAGGAGAAAACACCGGGAGCTGACTCTTAGACATACCTGGATAGGTGCTTATTTATTAAGTACTAAAAACTGTTTTCCTCTAGACAAGTGTGGAAAGTTGAGTGCTGTAGTAATTTGTAGCTTATCTAGTGCTTACAATGAATTCTGAACAAGTGCTGAGCTCAAAGAAACAGATCTGAATGCTAAAGCTAAAAAAAAAATGACTAGTTCTAAGGGAAATTTTGAAGAGCAGGCTTTATGGCACCGGGAATAGTTTAATCCTAGCTAAGCAGCAATGCATAAAGTGAAATTTTTTTAATATAACAGTAACAAATGAGCAGACTGATTCAAACAAATTAACCAATTAACCAATAAAAACCTAAAAACTGAGCCCCGTACAAGCAGTCGTCGATCAGGCAAGTTCTAACTTCTTAATGTAAAACAACTGATCTGAAGCCCAAGTGCTTAAACCAAAGGCTTAGAATAACAGTTACAGTCAGGCTACTAATAAGCAGTAATTACTGCAGCAGAATAAATGCAATTATGTACTTTTAAGAACAGGCAGCTAAAGCAAAATAAAGTAATAAAGTAGGAAAAAGAACAAATACAGTAAAAGCAGATAAATAAAGTGCAATTTTTTTATAGAACAATAGAAAACAAGCAAACTGATTTAAACAAATTACCCAATTAACCAGTAAAAAAGTTCAAAACCGGGCCCTGTTCCAGCAGTCTTCAATCAGACAAGTTCTAACTGCATACTCCTGCCACTAGAGTGCAGGGAACCTTCTCCAAAAAGATGACCTGTATTAGTGCTCAAGTTATATAAACAAAGGTAGATTCTACAGGCCTGAATCTAGTCTATACTACAGCAAACAAGGCACACCAATTTCAGAAAGGAACGGTTCAAATTAGCAGGCAAAATAAGCCTTTAACCAGAAATTCCCAGCTCGGAAGGGCGGAATCTAGCCTCTCCTCCCACAAGAGTGTAGACCACAAACCTTTTTAATGTAAAATAACTGGCATGAAGCCCAAGTGCTTAAACTAGAACGAATACATGTTTAAAATAACAGACACTGAGCCTTCAACCAGCAATTCCCAACTTAGAAGGATGTAAGCTACCTGTCCTGCCCCAACAGTGCAGACCACAAACCTTCTTAATATAAAACAACCGGTCTGAAGCCCAAGTGCTTAAACCAAAAGGCTTAGAATAACAGTTAGAATTTAATCAGGCTACTGCCAAGCAGTAATAAATATAGCAGAATAACTACAAGTGAGTACTTTTAAGAAGAGGCAAAAGCAAAACAAAGTAATAAAGTAGGAATAAACACAAATACAGTAAAAGCAGATGAATAAAGTGTAATTTTTTTTGTTGGTAAAGTGCAAGGAGAGAGGAAGGAGGAGCAGAAGATCATTCAAGGATTTTCTTGAATACCTTGTCAATTATAATCTTGAATTTATTTGCCAATAGTTCTAAATATAACACAAATAACAAAGGTGAAAGAGGACACCCCTATCTTGTTCCTCTGTTCAGATACAACATTTCAGAGAAGAACCCTACCACTTTGATTTTTGCCTCCATTCCTTCATAAGTCCTTCTAAATAGCTTTATTGTTGTATTAGAAAATGCAAATGATTCCATTGCCCTACTCATAAAATTTCTGCCTATGTCTTTGTTGATCATTTCTGTAATAATTTGTTCCATGGCTTTGCATATTAGACTATTCAGGCTAATAGGTCTGTAGTTTCCATGGTCAGTTGATGGTCCACCCTTGTGAACTTGGATAACCATTGCAGTCCTCCATTCACATGGTGCAAAGCCTGTTTTGAGGCTGTATTTGAAAAGTGACTCAAGTGTTGCGTGTTTCAAGCTATTTAGGAGGCATTCCAGGATATTATCAGGGCCCACTGAGGCTGTGTTTTTGGCCTTAGTAAGTGCCACCAGGACCTGCACTCAGTTGATAGTGGGGGGGTATGCTTGTAGGTATTTCATGTGGGGAGGCAGAAGGAATGGGTAGTGAGGAATGAAATTTGAGTTGAATTTGTCAACCAGCAAATTCATTATGTCACTCTGCTTACTGAAGGTGGGACCACTGACCATTAGTTCGGCACAATGATATCTGCTGCCTTTAAGGTTTCAATTATAGCTGTGTAAAGTCTTGTGGTTATCTTTAGCCTGTGAGCCTATCTTGACCTTGTAAATGGACTTGCTGGACTCAATTAGTCCTTTTAGTTTCCTGTATAGTGTAATTAGACATTTCCTATCTTTATTCGAGTTGCTCTTCCTGATTTTAGCAATGACTTTTTTCCTTTTGTTATATATCCTATTATGGTTAAGATTCCACCACTGTGCTTTGTTTTTAGAGTTTCTTTTGGGAATACTTTCCATAGGTACAGCAACCTTTATACAGCATAGGTTACTGTGAACTTGGGACTGGCAGAGGCACTGAATTTTGGCAAACTATTGCTTAATAAGATGTATTTTACTTTGGAATAGTTCCTAACTGTTACGCAATCATAGGAAATTAGTAGGCTAATGGCCCTATGGCCTTTCAAGCCTAGCCAAGTTCTACTCTTATTTCCACAATCATCACCTATTGCCCCTGTCCAAGAGTGACACAGGTGGAACCCCCCAGGTGAATTTACAGTTATTCATCCAATTGTCCAGACTGTGTTTGAAGAGGGCCAATGAGGTGCTCTGTTTGACATGACACGGGAGTCTGTTTCAATGGCCTGGTAACCTTTGGAAGACTCATCTGTCCCTCCAGCAGGTTTTATTAATGTCACATACCAGGTTAAGGTCTTTAAATTGAGTAACCTGTGTACCATTTGACTTACAGAGATGCAGTATTTCCAATAAAGTAGGGTCAGAGACTGCCTTGTATGCAAGGCAGAGATTGCCTCTGAGTAGTATGTATAAATCAGAACAGAGTGATACTGATTTTAGATGATCCACACATGACAGATGCTGAAGACCTTGAATTTTCCTTGTGAGGGACCTTTGTGGTTTCTCCAATTGCTGCAGGTGCTTGGAAAGGTACATAACAAAAGGGGCATTGTACTTAATTATTGGCCTGATGAGGGAAGAGTACAGGAATAGTTTAACTTATTTTTTTCTGGAGGTGATGCCCTTACTTATGAGATAAGCATCATAGAATGCCCTTCTTACCACTGTGGAGACATGGTGGTCAAAGGTAAGGCTGCTGTTAACCTGTGTGCTCAGGTCTCACACCACTGAGTGCATATTTAAGGTGTTGCTATTGATGTGGTAGGAGCAACATCACCCTTACCAAAAGGGATGATAATACATTTTTTACGTTGAGTTTAAGGCCATAACTTTGGCACCAGTCATTTGTTTGTGTAAGACCCACTTGTAGGATGTTGACATTATTTGGAGATTTTATGATCGCTCCCTGTTTGCAGTCACCAGCAAACGTTGTCAGCCACAGACCTTTAGTTTTTGCTTGTACTTTGGAGAAATAGATTCCAAACAGTAGAGGTCTCAGGACTGATCCCTGTGGAACACCACTGGTTACAGGTCTGCTGTTGGAGGTGGATTCCCCTATTTTGACTATATGGGTTCTATCAGTGAGTCAGTTAGCAACCCATCTAATGATATAAGGGTTGATAACTATTTGGGTGAGTTTGTCAATGATGTCTGAGTGGGGGATAGTGTCAAGGTATTTTCAAGTTATGCATCTCAGTGTTACAGCAGGACTATCATTACTACTGTGATGTCTTGCTACTGCTGAATAATTATCAAACAAGCAGAAACTGATTTTCAATACCAATTTCTTGAAACAACAGTTTCCTCATAATTAGCTGAAGGGGCATTCTTATCAACCAAAAAGTCTGTCAACATGTTTATATCTGTCAAATAGGGGATGACCATGTTCAAATTGCTTCCATCTGCCATCACTAAAATTACACTGTCATGCAAATCTACTTGTTTTAATTAATATGCTTAAACATGCCAAGTGTCTTTCATGCAGCCAGACATTTTATGAATAAAAATGTTATTATATACTCAACATACATGGCAATTGGTTCTGTTTTGCAACGTCTGTCTACAATAATGGGTCTACAAAGTATATTATTTAAATCTTTATGAATTTTCAGAATGCCAAATAAAAGAGACAATTTTGGAAGATCCACTTTAAGAAATTTAAATTATCTTAGGATAGACTAATCCTTAATAAACAAATCAAGCAGCATGTCATCTGCATTGTTGAAGGACCTTATGATGTCTGAACAATCCATTGTCCTCTAAAATACATTGTTACTTAGCTTTTTATTACTGGTCTCAGAATAAGACAAAGGTCTGAATTCCTACAGGTTACCATGAGGTGTTCATGATGTATTTGTATTCAAAGATAGCACTGATATGGTGCTTTTGCATGAAGACTTGCAGCACCACATAGGGCTGTCACCATGGCCATGCTACATGCTAATGAGGCAGTTCAGGAGAGGAGCATATGCTAATCAGCCAAGTGCTCTCTCTTTCTCTCTCTCCACCACAGCTGTCTCAGGGAAGGCACCTACGTATTGCATATGGTTTGTCAGATGAGGAGTTGAAAGCGCATCTTCAAGTGGTTAAAAGTTTCTCACATGATATAAGAATGTAATTTGGTCTTCATATATGTGTGACAGTAGCATTTAAAGCAGGAAAGTTACAGTACAAAAATATAAATCTGGAACAGGAATGTGATGTAAAGGAACTTGAGAAGGAGGGAGTCTATAAATATATGGGAATTGATGAAGGATGGACAATAAAACATAAACAAATAAAACTTAGTAAGAGATACTTCAGAAGACTAAAACTAATATTGAAAACAGTTTGACATCAAGGAATAAAGATCAAGCTATAAACCAATTTACTTTTCCTGCTCCAACTTAAAGTTTTAAGGTGATTGACTGGCCTAAAAAGATATTAGATCAGTTGGACAGGAAAGCACGAAAAATGCTTTATGTTTATCAAATGATATATAAAAATCAGTGTATACCAAGATTATATATTCCTCATTCTGAAGGCGGCATGGGCCTCCTCGAAATTGATTACATGTATAGATCTGCAGTGATGGGGCTGCATGTGTATCTGCTGACCTCATCAGATCTAAACATAGTGAACGTTTTAAAAAATAAAGAGAAGTTTAAGAAGACTTTTCTGCTTAGTTTGGCAAGGCATATCTGTGTAAGTGGGAATGGAAATCACACCAGAAGTAGACATAAATCAGCAACTGAATGTGCCAAAAAACGAAGGAAAGACTATAAGGAGAAGGATCAGAAGAGAAGGTAAGAAATGTGGAAAAGGCATAAGAATAGTTGCAAGTACAGAGATCTCTTGGAACAACCTCGTGTTGGTCAGGATTTGACCCAGGAATGGTTAAGGAGATGTGAACAGAAACCGAAAGACGAAAGGTTAATAATGGCAGCCCAGGATAGAGGACTACATAAGCACTGGTTTACACAGTACATTGAACATATGGCAGTAACAGACAAATGCAGGTTGTATAAAACAGAACTGGAAACAGTTGCACATTTGCACATTTTTTGAGGGCAGAAGGCCTGTATACTGAAGGGCACAATGATGTGGCAAGACTTTTGCATCTGGAATTGTGAAAACACTACAATACTGAAGTAGCTGAGAAGAACTGAAAACATGAACAACAAAGCATTGTAGAGATTGATAAAGTTTATATCACATGGGCTCACCCATTGCCAAGAGTTCAAAAAATTTATGGGAGAAAAACAGATACAGTAGAAAAAAAACAGACAAATGTAGCACTGATCTTTGAAATAGCTACACCCGATTACAGTGTTTTACGTACAGAGAGACAAAAAGTCATAAAATACCAGGGGTTGAAGGCAGAAATGAGAGCACTGTGGAAGAAGGACACTCAGACAATTCCAATAGTAATAGGCCCAACAGGTCTACTAAAAAAGAAACTACAGTTGTACTGAGATTTGCTGACAATGCATGCAACTCTGTATGAAATGCAGAAGGAGTCAGTTCTGGGCACATTGCAGATACTGCGAAGAGCACTTTTGGCTAACATCAAAGATTAAAACAATACTAATTTCGCAAACTTTAATCATGCTTTAGGAATGGGCCGCATTTCTGTCATGGTATTAGAAGTTCATAAGACTTGGAGAAATTAAATACAGATATGGAGGTGGAAGGAGTCATGCTCTTTATCCTGCCCTGCAGGTCACAGCTTATTAACAGCTCTGAGTTTTAATCATCTGGACTAACTGAGAGATTTGTACATGGTCCTCCCTCTTGAGACTGATTTAAAAATGTTAAAACAGTAGTCTTGGTGGATAAGAGTGCTCTTTTATTTAATAATTTAGTAGGGGTTTGTTGCTTCAGAATACTGGTATTGTAAGGCAGCTTATTATTGTTTAATAATAATTCTTACCAACTGTAATAAAGTATACCAGTAAAAAAGTGGTAGCCCCAATGCATGCAAAATTGTGATTGGGGGTGGGGTGGGGGGGTTAAATTCTGACTTTAAACAATATGTACATTGTTTTGTCATTTTATGGTTAAAAGCTTTCCATGAACTGGCACTGAGGCTTAGTTAATAGAGTTTACACATTATATTAACACCGTAACCCCTTAATGTTTGTAGTAAATAGGTCTGAGGCACACTTAAGAAGAACATAAACAACTGTTGCTTTCCTTTCAATGTTTACAGGAAGTCTGCTTTTTCAAATTAATAGTTGTGCTCCAGCAACTGTCAACCCCTTACGAGTGATATTGTAAAAAGCCAATTAGGTAGAGCCTTGAAGATAGTTTCAGATGAGGCAGTGTTTCTCAAGGAACTCAATGGGTCTTCATCAAGAGGGGCTCTGAGCAGCAGCAGCAGGGCTATCAATGGGTATGAAAGTATAGAAATGAAAGACTTGTATTCAGTACGGCTAATAATACATCAACCACTGACAGAGATCAATGATTTAAGAAAATGGGATAGATTATTTAGCCCTCAGCTTCAGTATAGATTCTTAAACTACCAGACAAATCGTTTCAAGTAAATGGAGATACTGAGGGGCACCAATACTTTTCATAAGCTGTTATAAAAGCTGAATGTCAGTGATAATCAACAATAACATCATTACTTCAAGCAAATCTCACACAGAAAAAAGCAATACTTAGAACTGATAAATACCATGTCAAGTGCTCCATTTCCTGAACTTCACCCTAATTTCCAAAGAAAGGTAGCAGTGTACATGTAAACCT